>NW_015151118.1:18876-19988 GCF_000732505.1 Cyprinodon variegatus
GAGCAATTGTCAAAATTTTGGTGTCGATCATTCGATTTCATCCTGGACACTACAGAAAATGGGCTTAAAGTGTAAAAAACCGAACTTCTCCTTTAATATAGCTGCATGAAGTGAAATTTCTATTTAATTAGGTTTACCGGTAATTAAAATTCTATTTCTTAAAAAGGTCAAAATACATTATTACATAATTTAGGAAGTTTGCATATTTTTGACTTAATTTAAGTTAAAATTACTGTTTTCTATCAAATCTAAATTAGAACCCAAGAAAAACAGATTAATTCGGCTGTAAAAAGCTGTAATTTTTAAATTTATTTTGGAAAAAACATTCAGCAGATGAAAACTGGGATCTTATCTCAATCCCACTGAATCCTTAAATGTCTTAAAATAATTATTAAAACTGAATTTGTAAAGAAAAAAATGAAATAGATACACAGACCTTTCAGTAACCTAGAAATTCTTTGAGTATTATGTCTTCAGTACAGGGGCCAGGACATGATCTACAGGGGCACTGGCCCCCGTTGGCCCCTGTCTAGAGCCGTCCATGATTCTGTAGGTTAGTAGACGCGTAGTGTCCAGCATGTGTGGGGTCTGCAGGGACCTGAGCTCCTTAGGAAGGTTAGGTTTTCAGAATTAAAGCAGGAAGTCCGGCTCCATGCGGTTCTTTTTAAAAATAAATTTGTATTTTTCTATTAATTATATTTTATTTATTCAACGTTTAATATTTTCCTCGACTTGAAAAATTAAAAGTCGTCTTGGTGAAAATATCAGAAGTTTCTAACTTGCAGGATACAAACACAAATTAAATTTTTCAGTTTCAGCTGCAGATTCTTTCCAGATTTAATCCGATAAAAACAAATCGTCTCTTTCTGTACAAAACATTAAAGTCTCAGCTTGAATATTGAACTTGACCAGCAGACAGCCATCATTAAATATGGAGCACCGTGTCGTGTAACTGTCTGACAGCCAATCATACATGATTTAACAGCTACTTGGCTGTTGCCGGGCAGGTTAACCCTCGCATTTCCTAAAAGGCTGAACCTGTTGGGAGGAAAACTCAGACTTTCAGCTCTGACACAAGATTTAAATTAAAAGTGGCACAAAAAGGGAGTTAC
>NW_015151118.1:22153-25406 GCF_000732505.1 Cyprinodon variegatus
TATGAACAGTGCAGTGCTTTACCTTTTCAATTTGAACAAAATCAAAGTACGGGTAAAAGACAGGAATCTGATTAAGATATTGTTAATAGCTAGCAAAACAGCTATCACGAGGAAATGGGGACAGGCAGACCCGCCTTGTCAAGAACAATGGACTGAAATAATAGAAGAAATCTACATAATGGAAAAGCTGACACGTCGTCTAAGACTTCAACAAACTCAAATGGAGGAAAAGTGGAGGAAATGGACAAGATTCAAGACAAAAGATGAAAAAAATAAATAAATAAACTAGACGGGACAAAGGCCAAATAGATTAATAGCTCCCAAGTGAAAGCTCTATGTTACGTTGAGTTCAATGGATATTGTTCATGTACACTGTATTTGTAAAAACGTGAAAAATACCAATAAAAAGTTAAATGTAAAAAAAAAAAAAAAAATGTCCCCACTTTCCTTGATGGGTCCTTGGCTGGTCCCCTTTAATTCCTTTTTAAACGTAAATATTTGTATGAAAATATTCTTTATGTCATGATTTCTGGACATTATAAAGAGAAGCATCATCTCCTGGTCAGACCCTGTAAATCATATTTTTTTACTGTCGAGTCAGAGTAAAAAAATATGCTAGAGGGCGTCACTCCAGTGGCTGGAAGTTGGAGGGGATTTCGCTGGAAGTTGGAGGAAAGATGGCTGCCATTCATTTTGAATGACTGCTACTGTATAAGCAGACTGGAGAGGGTCCAGGTCATCCTGCAGCATGTCCAAGATCGCCTTTAATAATTTCTTACGCACATTTCAGCAAATGATATCAGAGTCTGAAATCACTGAGCGACTCTGAGACATACAATTCTGGGACCTGAACAGTTACTGAGTTTTTTGACAGAAGATGGACCTTCTGGAAAAATGAAACAGAAACGATGTGGAAGTCGAAAAACACAGTTTCTAAGATCAGGACAGTCAGAATTTTTCTTCTTACACTCCACAAAAGAGCTTTATGGTCCTGCCTATGTCGAAGTGTTGGCAATGCCACGTTAGCATTAGCATCGTTAGCAGCAGCAGCATCATGAAGGTCAGCAACCACTGATGTCAGCAACTCTCCAACTGGAAGTGATGACATGTATTAATAATGAGGAGCCCAGTAGGCACACATTTACTCAAACAGGATCTGCCATGTCGGCATGGCAACAGCCCTGGATCTGCAGTACATGAGGCCCATCAGGGGTTCAGCTGGAGGCTGATGTCCAGCAGACCTGGAGGGAGACTTCATAGTCAAAGCAGTGGTTCTGCTCACACTGGGAAAGAACCTTAAGCCGGGCGTACACCGTACGATTTTTTGCCCTTTTTCGGGAGTCGTAAGGTCTGGAGAAAATCGTAAAGGTCGGTAGGTTAGAAATCGTAAGGTCGGGAGAAAATCAAACATTTTTGAAATCCAGTCGGCAGTCGGAAGGTGGTCGTCGGCAAATCGCTCAGTGGGGAAACCCTCCCCACTGCGTCGTCACCTTTTCTTTTTAGGGCTTTCAGGACAAATTCCTTTTCTACTCGTTTGGCTTCTGGATAGACGACTCCCAGTAGCGCCATCTGGCTGCGGAGCTGAGTCTGCGGGGTTTTTAGATGTAGAGTGTGAGCAGGTAGATCGCATCAGAGCGTCGGGTCGCACCGTGTGAGGACAAACATCGTGAGCTGGTAACTTTTAAACCCTGCTTTCTTTTTTTCGTACAGTTTGAGCTGTAGCTGCGTGCGACGATTGAAAACATCGTACAGTGTTTGATTTAAACAGGGAGACATTACTGCTCTGGTTTGGTTCTTCAGTAGCTTTTTATCTGGACCTCAGGAAACTCTGGAACTGCTGCAGAGCAACAGAATCTGGGTCCAGAAACCTGTTTGCTTTTTTTTTCTGGTTCTGCTGGTGTCCTGTTCCCATCTTCCAGGATTCCCTTTGTCCCGACTCTTTATGTCCGATGTCTCTTCTTACCGCTTCAATCCAGAGCCTCTTCCTCCTTCATTAATGACAGAAGGACCAGGTAACACGCATGGAGAAAATTAGCCTCTTGTTGCACTATCAGGTGTATTTGGTTCTAAAAAGATAAAACACACATCAGGACCTTCCTAACCACAGAAAACTAACTTTAGGATTATACAACATTGGACCAAACTAAGATTTAATCTCAGAATAATGTAACAAAAAGACATGAAAAATCATTTCTGCCATTTTATTGTTAACTTTCTTTAATTAATTAGGATTCGATCCAAAGCATCTCAGATTAAAGGCAAAGATTTTAACTAAGATAAAGAGACTGAATGGCAAGATTCAGTCTATCTATCTATCTATCTATCTATCTATCTATCTATCTATCTATCTATCTATCTATCTATCTATCTATCTATCTATCACAGACTCTATCTGTCCACAGCTCTGTTAAATCTGTGTCACACTCTTCTTTTTTCTGTCTCACGGGGTTGCCATAGTGACCACATCATCAGCTCCAAGGGAAAACTGAAGCAGATCAATTAAATCCTCGTCTGTTAAGTTTAATTGATTGATTAGTAGCTCTAATGGACATCAACCTTAACGAGCCATTAGCTAATTGGCCGGAGCTCCACTGACTCCTGGATGTGTGTGTGTGTGTGTGTTTGGGGTGTGTGTGTGTGTACTTGTGAGCCCCAGTTCAAACTGATGACTCTGATATTTAGTGTTTAGTCATCAGCCGCTGAGCAGGAGAACTGTTTAGGCTCCTGGAGGAGTGTGGAGTTTATTCTCTGGATAACCAACATTTGTCACAGTGGGAGAATGGAGCGCTCCAAAGGGACCGCTCCATCTTTAGTTACCATGTTAGCCGCGTAGAAATGAGGGGGGGGGTCTGACCTGAATAGTCTGATGTGTTCTGAGGGAAAACCACCTGAGGACACGGTGAACCGATGGAGCCGTCCTCTGAGACAGAGATGTCTGCGGAGACGTCAATAAATACAAAGTAATGAAAGTGGTGGAAATAATTAGAAATGATATTTAGTGGTTTCAGTGAATGGGTGGGGGAGGGGTTCCCCTGAGGAGGATCTGAAGGCCCCCCCCCTCCCATTACTCCACCCTGGGAAGCAGAAGGCTCCTCCAGAGACGCCGCCTTATCCGTCTCACCCCCGTTATGATGCATCTGTCTCCTCTGCTCCATTAACGAGCTTCTCCCACGACGGCCATCTTTTATTAATGACTGATACAGGCCACTCCCTGCTCATGTTGTCGCCCGGGCGGATAATGACTTCACCGTGT
>NW_015151118.1:30942-35550 GCF_000732505.1 Cyprinodon variegatus
AAAACACTGATCATTTATTGAACAGGATGGAATCATTTCAGATTTAAAGAACTTTCAGAAGTTTGAATTCTGAATATGAGCGACTTTTTAAAGATTTCTCTACACTTTAGGTCCTACTCATTTTGATTGGTCCAATCAAAATGAGTCTGCTCTGCCAGGACGTTAGCGACAGCCTTTTTATTGGCTGCACCGACCAACCAGAAGTATAATCAAATCGGTCTTAAAACTAAAATTTTTCTTTTTGTTTTTACTTTTCTTTACTTTTAATGATACTAAAAAAGCTCCCAATAAACTGGAGGATAAATAAAGCAGATGAACCCCCCCCCCCAAAGGTAATGGAAGGTCTATAAAACTAATTTAATCGTAGGATTGAACACCAACCCTGGGTCCCACACACACCGCAGTGCAAACATTGTGTGAGTGTCACCTGTGGAAGCTGAGTGGGCAGCCGGTGGAGTTGCACACAGCCTGACTCAGGGCTTTCCAGCCACACACTCCAAGCTGTAATCAAATAAAACCAACGCCCATTTATTTCCCTGCAGCAGCAGCAGCTCGTCACGCTAACGAGGCCCAGACCTGCAGGCCAGGTCCGGTCCGTCCTGTGACTCAGAATGATGAACCGATAGAACGGATCGTTGGTTTACATCCTGAAGCTTTTAATCGTTAGTTATACAGAATATATTTCAATGTTTATTCTGCTGAGCAGAAGATGAGTTGATCCAACATTCATCGACGTCGCCTGTTGGTTCTGTTAGAAACTAAGAACTCACCTGATGATGGATCGATGTGAGAAGCAGCTCAGTGAGGGAGAAACCAGACGCTGGTTGCTATGGAAACCGCCTCCTGCTTTAAGTTAGAAGTCTGGGTTTAGAAACCGGTAATAGGGAGATGAAGGAGGTTTAATCAAAAATGTTACCAAGATGTAATCGGGTCAGAACCATTATCACAATCCAAGCTGAATGTCCGGCAGGAAAAATTTGAAAAATCCTCAGAATTTTAACTTTACTCACGGAAAATCTGGAAAACCCAACAACCGAGTCAAATAAACTCCAACTTCCTGTGACCTTTTTAAACTTTGAATGACGTTTCTCCTGGAAAAGATGGCCAAAGTTCCAGGATATGTGGACCATTGTCCTCTGGCCTGGAGAGACCCACGCACAGGTTAGCAGAACCGTGTTCCGATCAGCACCAAATGCGAAAAGCTAAGAATGTCTGTTAAAAGAGGGTGTTCCTCTCCACTGTCGCTACATGCATGCCCAGTCTGAGGGATTCCTGTCCAAGACTGGAGTTAACAATATTAAGACTGAAACAATCAATCAGATTGTGATTCGTTTAAATAATTTAACATAATTTAGTAATCAATAACTTGACTCTAAAACATGCCTAGAGCAGCAATTACACCAAAATATGGAAACATTTTGCATTTAAGATAAAAAATGTTTCATCCATCAATATTCTCTATCCAGAACTCCTCAAGTGGAAAACTTTTAGTTTTACCTGGTTTCATTTCGTAAAAAGTCTTCTTTAAGGAACCTTTGGCTATCGATTCTTAATCGAAAAAATAATGGACAGATTAAACGATTCGCAAAATAATCGTTAGTCGCCGCCTTAACGAGCGATAAGCAGCAAGTCAGTGACTCGATGCAATCAGGTGCCAGTAGATGACTAATTATTTGTCAATAAAAGTAATTCTACCTTGTGAAGACGACTAAATGCGATCAGCTGCATTTTAATGACGATGTGTCGTATTTTGCTGCACGCTAACGACTCGATTAAACAAGCGGGCCTACTTAGACTCGGACTCAGAAACCAGTCAGCTTGTATCTGGTTAACTGGTCAGGTCTCTACAGATGAACACTGGAAAAACGATACTAGAAATAAATAAAAATGTCTTAAATTAAGTGTATTTACCCTTAATTTAAGTAGGTAAATGAGGTAGTTTGCCAACCGAATGAGTATTTTTACTTTAAAAGAAGATAATTAGATAACATGCACTTGAAATACCTCCCAATCCAGAAACAAATGCACTTATTTTAAGAAAAGAATGACTTCTCTAGATCTTGATTTTTTTAGTTACTCTGCCAACCTTCTCATCCTAGAAGGCTTCATTTGTTGTCATCACTAACTCAACCATCTGGACGCGCATCTGTCCCCAAGCTAACGACGACACTAAGCATGTCTGACCATTCAGGAGACTCTACGATCATTTTGTCTTAAAATAAGTGCATTGTTCTTGAATTGTGGAGGGAAATGAGACACTTTGCTAATGGAACAAGATAACTTGCATTTATAATACGAAAAAACAAAACAAAAAAAAAAACAAATGTAGCGTCTTATTTCCAGTGCATATTATCTAATTATCTTATTTTAAGAGTAAATGAACAAATCCTCTTATTTACCTGCTTAAATTAAAACTTAATTTAAGACATTTTTCCTTACTCGTAGGTCGTTTCTGCAGTGAAATCTGCAGGTGAGGTTAGAGGATCAGAGATTCTTCTGAAACAGTTTGAAGCTCAAAGCTTCTCCTGAGGAACTAAAGTTTAGCTGCTTTGAGTTTTTAAACCTTTTTGTTTCCTTGTAGAAATAAATTTTTAGAATCCAGAGAAAAACTTTTCCCTGCGCTGTGAACTGCAGGCGTCTTTTAATCAGCAGCTCCTCCTGATAATGAAAACCTGAGATAACGAGTCTTTTGTCGTCGCTGCTGATAAGAGCTGAAAAGCCTGTATCATTGTTCTCCATTAATTAGCCTGTACCCTTGGTAACCTGTACCCTTGGGTGTTGGGGGTAGGAATGGGGGGGGGGGAGTCATGTGATCTCTAAGCTTCCACAGCTTCTGTTGTCGCCGCTGGAAGTTGAACAGAAATAACGACACCAGTTTCCTTCTTTACACTTTAGTGAAATCACACAAATATACAAACTCAGCAGAAGGCAATGATATAAAAACGGACACAGGCTGTTACATGATTCATCATCAACATTACATTTCAAATCAGCAAAAAACCACAAATAAAAACAAGGCAATGGCGAATGGCATCAACGATGGGCCCTGACTACGTCCTGGACGGCGCTGCATCAAGGCGACACTCCAGGCAGACTGATGGTGGCGATGCAGAGCGGCAGGCGGCGAATCGACCAATCAGAGGTCTTCCTGCACCCAGCGGGGCTGGAACTGTTAGAGCTGATCTGTCGGCTTCCTGGTTACGGTTTCCCCGGTAACACCAGAAAATGCTTAAATTTCAAAAAACTTTTTCTTTCATTTTGAAATCGTTGTCATGACCTCCGGATGATTTGGCGAAGCCTTCTGATTGGACCCTTCCTGACCCGGGAGAATTAGAACTGAGGTCCAGTTCACAGCGTGTTTTTTGTTTTTTTTTAATCCCGAACATCCAGAATCTGAGAAACGATGTTGCTATGATACAAAGATTCGCCGTCAGCTCAGTCCACCAACCACCCATCTATCTATCAGGTGTGCAATGTGGGCGGGGCCTAATGAGGCACCTCCCCTTTATTGTAAACAGGATGTTAAGACGATCCATTTTTCGTTTTGTTGGAAATGTGAATAAAAACATCCTTCAGTCCGTCTGCTGCTGATCATATTCAACATGTAGCAATAATTCTTCTAAGCAGTAACACTCCAACTATTTCCCACGACTTTAACATTTTATCGGTTTCTTTTCCCCGTCTGGTCAGCAGCTCTCCGCCTGCTGTGATGATAGAATCAATGGTTTCTGGGTTTAAATACTTCTGAACTCTTCTTCATCACCATGAAGGCGTCCAGCCCACCGACTGTTTGCAGAGAAAGTGGTTCTGATCGATCGGATCGAGCCGTTTGCTCCAGGTGGACAGAAGTGAGACGGACGGATCAATCGGTGCATCGATTGAAGCTTTTCTCACATTTCAGAACAGAAATGTGACTTTCCTCAGAGCCAAACCTACAGGCTGAGTCAGAACTACGGATATGAAATGGTTGGTGGTCCGCCCCCCCCCCCCGCTGGGACGAGGATATGAGCTGAGTCTGTCCACACACCCCCACCCCACAATAAATAAATCCATCATAAAAAATAAATTAAAATAATAAATATCCCACCGCTTTGAGTGTCTGTGTGACTTCAGCTTAAGCCCCACCCCCCCACAGGACTCCCCGGACTCGGCCCCACCCCCTTAAAGACACGGCGACGCTGCCACAGAGGAAATCCAGCCAATCACTGATCAGTGATGTCATCCTCCTGGAAGTTTCCAGTCGCACATCTGGATGGAAGTTCAACTGAAAACAGCAGGAAAGTTTAGTGGAGGAAGATCTCAACAGAGGAGGATTAGGGCCACTGAAAACATTTAAAAAAAGTTGACCGATTTTTAAATATTATTTGAGTTTAATATTAGAAAAAAAATGCCTGACAGCTAACAAACATGTTAGCATCCAGCCGTGGACATGTCTGCCTTGATTTAATCACCTTCTGTTCTTCTATTAATCAAATAGCATCAGCAGGGACACTCAGGGACGGAAAAAGTCATTCTGTCATTTTCTGTCAATGAAGCTCCACATCTCTGCCTTCATGGTGCCCATCTACATTAAGATCTACAATTCTGAGATTAAAGTCAAAATTCCCA
>NW_015151118.1:36560-40172 GCF_000732505.1 Cyprinodon variegatus
AGTCTAAATTCCAAGCTTAAAGTCAGACCTCCGAGAGTAAAGTTAGAATTCACAGGAAAAAGTCAGAACTCCGAGATTAAAGTCAGAATTCCAAGATTAAAGTCAGAATTCCGAGAGTAAAGTTAGAATTCACAGGAAAAAGTCAGAACTCCGAGATTAAAGTCAGAATTCCAAGATTAAAGTCAGAATTCCGAGAGTAAAGTCAGAATTCACAGGAAAAAGTCAGAACTCCGAGATTAAAGTCAGAATTCCAAGATTAAAGTCAGAATTCCGAGATTAAAGTCATAATTCCGAAATTTAAGTCAGAATTCAGAGGAAAAAGTCAGAATTCAGAGGAAAAAGTCAGAATTCCGAGATTAAAGTCAGAACTCCAAGATTAAAGTCAGGATTCTAACACTAAAGTCAGAATTCTGAGATTAATCTTGGAATTCTGACTTTTTATCCATATTAAAGTGAAATAAAATTTGTAAAAATCAGTTAAATTTTTTTTTTTTTCCGTGGCCATAATCCGTAGATCTCTCTGAAAATTAATGATAGAAAACTTAATGTAGGATCTGGGCGCCATGATGGCTCTGGATTCCACCTGCTGTCCTTCCAGAGCGAGAGGATCAAGGAAAAATGTGGATCTGATTTCAGATTTTTCGTCGGATTTAAAAAGAGCGACTCTAGAAGGAAAAGGATTTAAATGGAGCTGCAGATGTGATGAACGGCGGAGTTTCCACTGCGGCAGCGGGGAGACACAGACACGCGGCGGTGGGGGAACAGTGGTGTTGGTACGCTAGTGGCTTCCCTCCCTCTTCTATCAACAAAGCTTAAAAAAAAGGCAGTCTTACACCAGAACCCGTCCCTCCGGGTCCGTTTGGCCCCAAACAGATTTAAATGACAGTGAAACATCGGCAGGAAAGAAAAGAAAGGTGCTTCGTATCTTCATGGCATCACAGAGAGTCTAAAGAGGTGATCAGCAGTGCTGGAACATTTTCACCGACTGACCCACCAACCATAACCCTCATCCTCCACCTCCATGTTAAAGGAACCGTCCAACACTTCTCACTAATTAACATGGAAACAGACGATGAGCGCCGTGACAACAACCGACCACCAGGTGGCAGCAGCTGCTACACAAAAAGGAGGAACTGTTGATTTTGATCTCGCTTTGCTTCTTTCCCAAACATCTTAACGACAGAATCGCAGCTTATTGTGTTTCTGGGTCAGAATCCAAACGATTAGGAGCAGAAATATAAACCTGAGAAGAAGAAGAACCCAGAATCTAGGACCGTGTCGAACGTCCGCCATAACCCTAAATCCCTCCCTCACTATAGAGCCGGGATTATATGGTGAACTTAACGCACCGTTCGGACAGATGATCACTACTGTTTGCTGACTCCGCCTCCCCGCACGGTGCCTGCGCCATCTTTGCTAATTGTCGCAGAGTGAAAACAAATCCCATAATGCTTTGCGATGAGATCAGATACATTTAAAATGGCGTAACCATTATCCAGCGATTAGGGCGGACGTTCGGACGCAGCGAATGTGTTAATCTTTCATTCCTCTGACACCCTGCGGCTCCAAACCAGACTCTACGGATCAGAACCAGAACCCGGCTACTAGAACAGTACCGGGTTCTGTTTTCTGAGGACCGCAGAGCCGGCGGCATGAAGGGAAAATATTCCAGCACAGATCATCTCAGACTGGTTCTGTTGGTCCAAACCCGGTTCTCCCCCCACCCCATGCAGGCTGCAGACGCTCTCACTGTGATGCAGACGCAACATCTAAAACAACCAAAGCCTCTAAAAAAGGCCTGAACCCACAGAGCTCTGGTTCTGCTCATAAAAAAGTACCAAAAAGTCCAAACTGTGTCTGCATCTGCAGCCCACTGGGCCGTGTCGGATCTGGGCCGGTCGGTACCGTCCGATCCCTCTTTAGGCTCTCTGTCCTCCTTCGGACTCGGATGTTAAGTTCTGTTTATCTTTGTACAAGTCCAGCTCCAAAAAACCCACAAAGTTCTGGTTACATGTTAGCATTTCCATATTTTTTTCCGTTCGTCTGAATTCTTTTCATTATTTTATCGTTTTTAGCTTCATTTTCTTTCCTTTTTTTTTCCTGTTTACAATTATGGCCACAAGTCTTAAGAGTTCTTGGAGTCTGGTCCAGTTTAGCCTCCATTCTCTTTGTTCTGGATCTGGATTTGGTCCGAGTCCAGTCCAGTCCTGAGGGAGATCTGGTCCGGACTTTGCATGGCACTGGGCTTGTAGCTCTGCACAGTATTTCCCCTGTCGGGGAGGGTTAGCACGGCGCCGTGCAGCATGGCTGTGATCGGGCAGGCGG
Organism: Cyprinodon variegatus; assembly: GCF_000732505.1. Lineage (NCBI taxonomy): Eukaryota > Metazoa > Chordata > Actinopteri > Cyprinodontiformes > Cyprinodontidae > Cyprinodon > Cyprinodon variegatus. The sequence goes on from NW_015151118.1 coordinate 38,886, forward strand.
GTCAGACCGCGGCGTGGTCCGCAGGTGGTTCTGGCCCGGAAAAATGTGGTTCTGAAAGGTTGGCGGCGTACCTGTGCTGGAATGTATTCAGTTTCTGTCACAGCGGTGACTTCCACAGTCTTCATTGGTCAGGCAGTACATCCTCCTGGCCAGCAGACTGACCAATGAGGAGGCAGGGGGCGGGGTCAAACGGGAGGCTCAGGAACAGGAAGTGGTCGGTCAGGACGCGTTGGGCTCAGTGTGCTGAGGGAAAACTGATTGTCCGGATGAAAACTCCCGACCCGGCTCGGCTTGATCCGATCAGAACCAAGAGATGTTGTGGATTCCGGGTCGGCTCGTCCAAACCAAACGCTCTCCTTCATGAGCGGACCCTGATTTCCTAACAGGTCCAGATGGAGCTGGGCGGGTCAGCGGTGAGGATCAGTGAGGTCCGGGTCGGTCCGACCTGTGAGGAGAACCTTCTTTAACCATGGGACCGGGTCCTGATCCAGAATGGGATCCACTGTTCATTCTCGTTGGGCAAACTGAGTTCAGTCCTCAGCAGGTTCGGTCCAGTTGTTCCAGAATCCGTTAATCCCAGGAAATGTTCTGATCCACTGGGTCCCAACGAGCCCATCAGCCAATCAATCCATCTGATCAATAATTAATGACGGATTGATCGCTGGTGATGTTGAAGCTGTTGCTGTCCGACCCGTTTGACTCGGACCCGTTTGGTTCTGACAGTTCAGAGAACCCCCACCCCCCCGCCCCGTGGATCCATGTCCGGGTCTCAGCTGCTGCCAGACATCAGGTTGATGGCTTGCTCCAGTTTATGCCTCAGCTTGTGTTTCCGGCAGTATCCGTCCCGATCCAACGCCGTCAGAATCTAAAGAACCGCAGAAAGAAAAGATCCGTTGGAAACAGATCGATACATGGAATCATCAATGGATCATTTAACCATCCATCATCCAACCAACATCCATCCATCCATCCATCCATCCATCATCCATCCATCCATCCATCCATCCATCGTCTCCTAAAGAGAATAAAACCAGTTTGTTGGATCAGTCCAGCAGCATGAGGAGGACCTTTTTCTGCTGAGGACAATAGTTTCTCTGTGACCCAGAAGAACCAAAGGTTAAAGGTCAAAAACAGACCAATTCCACTAAGTGCCCCAGAAACCAGCAATAAAAGCTCAAAGAAGGTCATAAAAGACACATTGGGGTCCTGAGAGGATGCAAAGACCAAGAGGCTGATGTTTTTATGGACCCAGCTGGTCCAAACATAAAGAGCATAACTGGGAGCACT
>NW_015151118.1:41033-43498 GCF_000732505.1 Cyprinodon variegatus
CATCCATCATCCATCCATCCGTCATCCAACCAACATCCATCCATCCATCCATCCATCCATCATCCATCCATCCATCCATCCATCCATCGTCTCCCTAAAGAGAATAAAACCAGTCTGTTGGATCAGTCCAGCAGCATGAGGAGGACCTTTTTCTGCTGAGGACAATAGTTTCTCTGTGACCCAGAAGAACCAAAGGTTAGAGGTCGAAAACAGACCAATTCCACTAAGTGCCCCAGAAACCAGCAATAAAAGCTCAAAGAAGGTCATAAAAGTCACATTGGGGTCCTGAGAGGATGCAAAGACCAAGAGGCTGATGTTTTTATGGACCCAGCTGGTCCAAACATAAAGAGCATAACTGGGAGCACTGGAAGCACTAGGGGCAGTGGGGGTGATGTTTACCTTCAATACAGAACCGAACCGATCTAACCTCAGATCAAAGTATCATTTAGATGAACAATTTAAGTTTTATCTGTTATTATAGTTCATCACCTGAAGTTACACCTTGACTGTATCTCCAAATGTTTCAGAGAAGCTGCAGGGCTCCAGAAGCCACACTGGTGCAAAGACCTGAAGTCCAGTTTGATGCTGGACTTTATGCTAAATTAAAAAGGCTTGAATCCGTCCACGTTCAGATCCTTCTTTCCTGTCCAGAGACCTGGGTTCAGACGGCTGCTCTGGATTGGTTGAAGTCTTACTGAAATGGGGCACATTTTTATGTTTATGTTGCAGACCCTCTCTCATGAGGAGTACCTCAAGGCTTTATACTTGGCCCCTTTTTTTTCTTGTTTCCCGTACTTCACCTGAGGGTCGTAGTTCCAGGAACCTGCTGCAGCCATTTTGGTTTGTTAAATGTCTCTTTTTGTTTAATCAGCTCTATGAATGTGTGAAGACCTGCTGTCAACTGAGCTGTAACTTAAAGTTCTGCCTCCAGAAACGGGAACCAACATTTCCCGTTTCTGGGTTCCATCACTTGTCGAAGCAGATTTTTGACTTGTTAAATTTGACCTTGAATATTTCCTCAGTATCTGTTTTCTGATGTAAGTTGGACCGGCACCATTTCAGGACTCCATGGAACCAAAGATCTTTCTGTTGGGTCTGCTAACAAGGAGTTATTCCCAAAAAATGACAGATACCTCTTCAAAATGTACTTTCTACGGCTCAGAGGACTTGTTTTTATACAGCGTTGGTCTAAATGGCATAAATATAAGAAAAGGTTTGAAGCGTCTGTTTAACCCAGTCTGTTATTTATATTTGTAATGCTCTTCTGAACAGTTCCCCATCCTGTGGCCCATTCTTCCACTAAGACGTTATTTGTAGAAGCAAACAGCCTGAAGCATTTTAAATGTTTCTTTGTAAACATGAATCACTAAACCGGAGGTTAGCTAACGATGGACCGCATGGCGCTGACTGAAGCTACTCCAAGTTTAAACCAAGCAGCCTCACCTCTTCCTTGTATTTGTTGATGTAGAAGTAGAGCTCATTGAGCGCGCTCAGGGTGTTGAACTCGTTGCCATGGAGACGGGACTGCTCCACCAGGTAGGCGTCCATGTCCTGATCGCTGATGCTGGGCATCTTGGAGATGTCCCTGTAGTACCTTCAGGAGACAGAGACACACGTCAGACCGATTGTTTGGAGGAAAAAACTAAACGAAACAACCTGAGGTTCGCACCTCATGATCCATCTGTCACCAACTTCTATGCATATACATCTGGACCTGCTTAATATTAGCAGTATTTGAGACCGATCGGTTCTGCAGCTGAATAACCGAAACCTCCGGTGTTTGAAAGCTTGTCGTCTATAAAAGCCGCTGTAGCAACCAGATCCTGCGTCATGCCACTGACGTTACGCTACATGATTGGCTGAATGTTGCCACATCACGTAAAACATTGCGGTTGCCCAGACAACAACAATAACATCTCGCAGCGTCCGCGTAACGAGTCGGGAGCATCTGTAGCGTTAGCGTGTCTAATGGCCGATGAAGTTTTACAGAAACAGGTGTGATACAGTTTGTCCGAGTGGAATTTGTGGAAGTATATTTTTCTTTGGCCTATAAAATGCTTTGAGTGTGTCTGCCTGAATAGCAGTGAGTTCAGAGAGATGTTTTCCCAGCCTCTAAGCTGTAATGTTTAAGGTAGGGGGGCAGAAAGCAGATGCCTCCCTACTCTAGACAATGATGATTAGAATGAGTTCACACAGCCTCCTTCAAGCCGTGAACGGGAGAGCTGTTCTGACTGTTTATCTGACTAAAATTTATGTCCTTGATGAATTTAAGTGTTTTTTCTTTTGGGAATAAGTTAACCAAATGTTAAAGTGTGAGAAAGTTCCTTATGCTAGGAGGATGTTAAAGGAATAGTACACCCAAAACATGATTAGCCTTCATCTTCTACTCACCCCCATGCTGAACAACACTCTGGAGTACTTTTTTGATATCTCAAATGCATCTGGAGATCTGGGAGGCTTCTTGC
>NW_015151118.1:44258-46675 GCF_000732505.1 Cyprinodon variegatus
GATATCAAAAAAGTACTCCAGAGTGTTGTTCAGCATGGGGGTGAGTAGAAAATGAAGGCTAATCATGTTTTGGGTGTACTATTCCTTTAAATACATTTGAAAATGATTTTTTTGCAAGTTATGCTTCCGCCTATGATGATGTCATAAGGAAGGGTGGGGCCTCGAGCAGATCTGGTACCTACAGCAGGTCTAATCGGACTCTCAGAATAAACAACATTGCACAATAAAATCTTAAAGAACCCAACAAATGGCGGCGTAGGAGCTGTTTTACATTGTTAGTCCAAAAGTCTGAAATTATTTATCAAAAAGTTGAAAAAAAAAACCTGCTGAAAACAAAGTAAAGCTCAATGCAGACGATAACAGTGGCGGCCAATAGGGGGCGCCACTCCACTCACCCAATGACCTTGATTAAGACATCAAAAAAGAAAAACTAAACTATAAAATTATAATATTTCAAAATATAGTCATACATTTTTTAGATGTGCAAGATAAATATTTAATCTTAAATAAGGAGTAAAGCTGTTTTGTTCGTCTTCGTGTTGGTGACATATTTCCATAAATCTCCATGTGCTGTAGCTCCTCTGACGTCACAGTCGTCTGTTAGAAAGATCTGATCGTTTCTGATCTCAGATCCCATTTTCTAACTATTGATAAAACAATGATGAGCTAAAGATTAGATAAAATCCTGGATTAGCTAACTGCTTCTCTACCTCTCCACCCAGCTCTTGTAGTTGGGGATGTCTTTAGCGTAGAGCAGCTTGTTGGACGGCGAGTCTTTGCCGAGTCGATGTTCAGAAGTGGAGCAGGAGTCCATGAAGGTCTGTGCCACCACCGACAGGCAGGCGTCCGTGATGCTGCTCTTATGGATGTCGAACACGAACTGAGGATTCTTAATGACGTTCACCCAGAACCTGAGAGGAAGGCTGCAGACCGCACAGAGGATTTACTTTGACGGCTCCAAACAAACCAAACGGCGGAGAGTTTCCAGGAACTAACCAGTTGCTTTTCCAGGTGTGCCGGACGTCTGGGTCGGTGATGGCCCGCTTGTCGGCCTGCTCGTCCAGGAAGTCAAACATGTATTTAATGGCCAGTGGGAGAGCAGAGCCGCGATGGGCTGTGCTGAACACCGTCTCAAAAAGGTCATCCACGAACTTCTGCAGCGTCCCCTGGTGGTGAAATGACAACAATACAGGCAACAGTTTAAAACATCGAAACGAAAACAAGGAAAGTGAAAAATAAGACAGAAACCCCCCCCAAAAAAACAAGAATAAACAATAAGAGTTAAAACTGATTCAACCATTGAGTGTGAATGTAAACTTACTTGAAGTAACAATCTACAGCTTGTGTCCGAATGAAAATAGCGCGTTAGCGTGTGTTTTTCAAACATGGGTCGACCCGCTAACCATCGCCATTTGGTTCCCTTCCCTTCGGCATAAAAAGCTGGTCTAACCCCTCGCTGGGAGCTTTATAGCCTCTGTTCCCCCCCAGCTTCATGTCTGGTGACACCATCACACTGGGTTAGGGTTGATGATGTCACCACTGCGACAGAAATCAGGGAAGTAAACAATGGGAGAGCAACATGTAAACAGGTTTTTCTGCTTGTGAGATCAGAAGCGACTAGCGCGGTGTGTTGACAATCCGTCCGTTGCGTTTAATGGTGTCACGTAATTTAGTGGATAAATCTGCCTCTGGTGTTTCCACAGCATGCAGATCCGAGCCGAGTAGATTTTGATGCGAGTCGTTTGATCCGGGTAGAAAAGAGTCAGTGAGCTGTTCCCACTAACACTAAAAGCTGATTGTTCCCGGGTTAAACAGCCTTTTCCCCAGATGGTAAAGATTATTACTTAGCAACAATTTAAACTATTACTGAAAAAAATTTTCAAATATAGTAAACTGGTGGAAACTGGTGGACCATTTCTTAATCTGTGTACTTGTGCTTTCTTATGTGCTCGTGAAACGTCATCAGCCACAGCCCTAGTACTGTTCCAATTCACAACAACACAAGACTGAGGAAAAGTACGTTTTAAGATCATTCGAGGCGAGAAGATTTTACTTTAAGCGTCACTATATTGCCCATTTATTGATTTAGTGAGTAAAAAAAAGTTCAGATGTTGAGAGGACTGCAGCAACCAGCGGACCTCCAAGGGTAACAGCAGACTGGGCTAACGTTAGCCCGTCTGCAGCGGCCAGGGCTAACGTTAGCCCGTCTGCGTGGCGGCCAGGGCTAACGTTAGCCCGTCTGCGTGGCGGCCAGGGCTAACGTTAGCCCGTCTGCAGCGGCCAAGGCTAACATTAGCCCGTCTGCAGCAGCAAGGGCTAACGTTAGCTCGTCTGCAGCGGCCAGGGCTAACGTTAGCCCGTCTGCAGCGGCCAGGGCTAACGTTAGCCCGTCTGCAGCGGCCAGGGCTAACGTTAGC
>NW_015151118.1:46685-51570 GCF_000732505.1 Cyprinodon variegatus
CAGGGCTAACATTAGCCCGTCTGTGTAGCGGCCATGGCTAACGTTAGCCCAACTGCGTGGCGGCCAGGGCTAACATTAGCCCGTCTGTGTAGCGGCCATGGCTAACGTTAGCCCAACTGCGTGGCGGCCAGGGCTAACATTAGCCCATCTGCGTGGCGGCCAGGGCTAACGTTAGCCCGTCTGCGTGGCGGCCAGGGCTAACGTTAGCCCGACTGTAGCGGCCAGGAATAACGTTAGCCCGTCTGCAGCGGCCAGTGCTAACGTTAGCCCATCTGCAGCAGCCGGGGCTAACGTTAGCGTGTCTGCAGCGATCCTCTCTCTGCACAGCCGTGTATGAGGTGCCGCTGGCTCCGATGGAGGTTTTTTTGTTTTATTTGGCAAAATATTAATTAGATTTGTGTTTATCTTATTGTTACTGTGTTAATCATTATTCCCACACTAAATTAAAAAGTAGGAATTTAATATTATTTAGAGGCTATTAATAACAGGAGGTGAAATGCAGCTCCAGAGGAGCTGAGCATGTGGTGATGTCATCAGTACGCGTCTGTTCCAGTTGACCCATTTTAATGCTGCGTGTTCCTGTTCTCCCAGAGTTTAGACATCCTTATGTTCTTCTCAAGAAGATACTTGGAGAGAACACGAGTCCGTACTCGCGTTCTTGTGAATTGAGAAACGGCCAAAGATAAACTAGTAAACAATACCATCAGGGACCATCAGGGACCGGTCCTACCAGAAACACTTGTTTTCCAAAGGTTCCTATCTCCGCACTGAATGAGCATTAAGTGCATTAACTGAGGGAATGCACACATTATATTGGCTGTTAGAGGAACAAATACGGTTTGTTGAATATTTGCAACAATAGGCGACAAGGGTTTAAAAAAGTAAAGCTTTCTGAAACTTAAAAGTTATTCTTTTATCCTAGGTTTTTATGTAAAGAGCCATTTTCTGTCAGGAGGTGAATTTCTGAAATTTCTGAATTTCCTTTAAATAATGGAAGAAATCTTACATTAAATCAAGAAAAATAATAAAAGTAGATGTTAGGTGAACAACTTAGAGAGCTATAGGGAGAAAGATGAGAGGCAACACTCTAAACAGAGATCTCCAGACCGCTGCTTTATTTAATTTATCTGATTATGAGCCGTGGTTTCTGTCTGAACCTCTTCCTGGTGGGAAACGACTCAACGAGTCTGTGCTTAGACATGATCAATAACTGTGGCCATAGAGGCTTTTCTCTTAGAGCATCTAATATAAACCCTGTGACCTCATGTTAGGTGCTGCCGTGTCAGCGAGGTTTTTTTTTTCTTTTACCTTGGTGGCCAACAGTCTGGTCAGGTAGATCTCAGAGACCATCTTGCTTCCCCGGTCTCCCTCCCTCTGGTCGCTGTGCTCATGGTTCTTGACCAGGTGCCACAGTTTAGTCCCTGTAACACATGATGGACCTTCATCAGAGGAACACAGAGTCTACCAGAGGACCTGGAAACCTCCCTAAAAAACAAACAGGACGCCGTGATCCTGTTCTGTAGCTCCAGCAGTACCTGTCTCCTGGTCCGGGGTGATCATTGGAGCTCTGGACCTCAGGCTGTCTGGACTGCTGGACGTCCGAAGTAAAGACTCTGATGATCCAAACAGAAACGCATGAGAACAAAAACAGTTATGGAGGACATGAACCTTCAGACACAGAGTTAAATCTTAGCTTTAATTTCAGTTAGCCTGGAAATCAACACTATTTCTGACATTTTGAACTGAGAAAGCTTCTTATTTGGAAGAGAAACGCCTTCAAACTTGGAAACAAAGTCCAGTGGATTGTTTTTTATTTTTACAGGTTTGTAAACTTTTTTTTTAAAGTGAATTATGAACATGAGCTAGTTCCTTTTAACTACATTGGCCCTAAAACTACTGTTTTAGCCTTGATTTACTAAAGGCGAGAAGCAAAAAAAAAAAAGAACTTTTAGAAACAAATATAATTAAAAAAAAAGGTTAGAAGCTGTAGTGAGACAGAATCTAAAAATAAAAGTCCTTGCAAAACGCCACCCACAGTGTTAACAGTGGGTTCAGTGAAAGAAGTTAAAAGTTTGATGCTATGGATGCGCTATAGGTACCAGATCTGCTCGGGTTTTATTTATACTCCGTTTGTGTTTCATAGGTTGTGTACTAATGAACTATTATGATATATAATGTGTGATTCATCGTTTATTAACTCTTCCTAAAGATCATTCCAGATAAAGGTGATGCAACGGACAGGTTGTGAAAGAGGCCGGAACATCCTCTATCACATGTTGGGTTGTAAAAGAGGCCTGAACATCCTCTATCACATATTTCTTCTAAACATGTGTTCTTGGAACAATTCAATTGTAAAACAACCACATGCTTTGTTTATGTGCTGAGGCTCAAAGTAAGATCATTTTGTTTCGCTTTCCATTAGTTAAACCTCAGCTTGTGTAATTAGGGACATCCCCTGACTTTAATAAATAACGAGGAGAAAGCTGAAGACGGCAGAGTGGGGTGGAGATTTGTAAACTCTGCAGTCTCTTCCTACTCTCCTCGCGAGTAACTAAATTAATTGTCTCTGTGCCTTCTTCCTTTCCCTGTATGTATGTATGATGTTTTAGGTGCTTGGACCTGACACTGAATGTCGCCACATGATGTAAAACATTGTGGTCGCCCAGACAACGATAACATCACGCAGCGTCGGTGCGCCAAGTCGGTAACATCACTAGTAGGACGTCTGGTCCCCCTACCATATCAACAATCTGATGTTTCAGTGAGTGAGTGCTTGTTGCTATGATGCGTCTTTGCTCAGCAGCTTCGCTCATTGTAAACCGACCAATCAGAGCACAGCTCATCTAAATATTCATGATCAAACCATAAAAGGAAGAAAACCTGTCGTTTCATTCTAGGGCTTTTAACCAGGCTGCATTAGGGCTCATAGATATTCAGAGACCTTAAGGACCAGAAACAGATACCCTATAGAATCAATCTATCACTACTTTAATAAAAATAGTAAAAATAAGCTGAGATTTTTAGTGTCTCCTTGTTAAATCGCAGAGCTCAGTCTGTCTCAGAACGCAGCACTTTACTTCCAGACTGACAATGATTGTTTTCTACTTTCGGCTACTTTAGATCATCAATGAAATGTAAAATAATTGCAAATGTAGGGAATAATATGTTGAAACTCCAAAAGAGATTTGATCCTTAAGAAACGGATGCAACAGTTCGTCAGAGTGGAGTTGCCGTATGTCATAAGAAGGGGCGGGGCCCTGAGCAGATCTGGAAGCTACAGGCGTTCTCTTTAGTGATGTGAATGAACGGTTTGTTGCTTTCATCAGTAACTGGCTCTAAATTAACACGGTTAGTCAGGAAATGAAGGTCCGGTTCTGGTCCATCCACAGCGGCTCACCGTATCTGCTCAGCGATCTGGTGAAGGTGAAGGAGTTGGCGATGTTGTAGGCAGAAACCTGCTTCTGGACCAGCGCCACCAGCGAGCCATCTGTTACCTGGCAACACACAGACACACAGTCAGTCGGCGGACTAATTGTCCCCTCAATCAGTCGATTGTTATCCTGTCAACAATCTGGATCTCCTGCGAGCGAGTCGCTGCAGGAGCTGATGGAGAGCCGGGCCTGATTTGGAGCGAGGCGGCGCCGTCCGACTGTTTTCTGTTATTATCACCGTAATTATCCTCCTCTCTGATTATCCCCTCAGTCCTGCTGCTTCCAGGCTCCAGCTTTAATCAGGAAACAACCAGGAAGAAAAGGACCGACTTCCTGGTTCAGAACTCCCCGCCAACCGGGTCTTGGTTCCGTACGGCTGACCCATTCCCGGCTTCAGTACCTGGTAGTGAGCCAGCGTGTTCAGCCTCTTCCAGTCGCTCTCGATCTTGGTGGTCACGTCCTCGTCCTGCAGGATGATCCGGGTCAGGCGGCCCTGTCGCCACTCTGAGAACACAGACACACAGCTTCCTCAGAACCAAACCAGAACCTTCCAGCGACCCGCTGATGGTGAGGTCGTGTGAGCTGGTACCGAGGTCCATGTCGTCGGCCTGCGGTCTCTGAGAGAACGGGATGCCTTTGTAGACGGCGTCCAGGAGTTTGTCTTTCACCTGAGTCACCGTGTCACAGTTCAGAACCTTCACCGGAACCTCGGTTCCGGCTTCGCCCTCCGGAGGGATGCACATCAGCGTCTGAGGGAGAGACGAAGACATCAGAACCAATATAAGACTCCTGTCCCAGAACCATCTGGAGGCCATCTCTGCTCCTGGTTCTGCTCAGGAACCCAGTGGGACCAGAACTGGGTCAGAATCAGGCTGAGGCCTTGGTTCTGGTTCCATAAACCAAACCCTCAGCCGTTTTCTTCTGTTTCCTCACAGACTGGATCCCCACTAACGCAGAAACACTGAACCTTCACGCTGCGGGAAACAGCAGACGGTACCCGTTGCTATGGAAACCGGGGTCTGAGCCAGACACTGAACCCAGTGAGATACAGGCTGGTGGGCGGCGTGAGAAACCAGCTGACTGTGGGTTCTGACGGGCCAAGAAGGTCCAGTTTGGTTCAGCTAACATTAAATCTACTAAATAAGTTTCTAAAAAAACTAAAACATTTTTTTACAGAAATCAGAAAAGTTATTTTTTGGGTTAATAATTGAACTTTTTTGAGCTCAGATTGGAGAAATTTATCTCTGCATTTAACCCCTCCCCTTGGGGAGCAGAGGGCTGCCATTATGCGGCGCCCTGAGAGCAGTGTGGGGTTAAGGGTCTTGCTCAGGGACCCAGAGTGGCAGTCTGTGGGAGTGGGGCTCGAACTCACAACCTCTGGATTCTAAGCTCTGTGTCTGGGGTAGCCATTTAAAAATCAGCGAGGACCAAATAAAGAAAATCATCAACCAGTA
>NW_015151118.1:53764-55070 GCF_000732505.1 Cyprinodon variegatus
GGCTGCAGCGGCCAGGGCTAACGTTAGCCCGTCTGCAGCGGCCAGGGCTAACGTTAGCCCATCTGCAGCGGGCAGGGCTGCAGCGGCCAGGGCTAACGTTAGCCCGTCTGCAGCGGCCAGGGCTGCAGCGGCCAGGGCTAACGTTAGCCCGCCTGCAGCGGCCAGGGCTAATGTTAGCCCGTCTGCAGCGGCCAGGGCTAGCATTAGCCCATCTGCAGCGGCCAGGGCTAGCATTAGCCCATCTGCAGCGGCCAGGGCTAATTAGCCCGTCTGCAGCGGGCCAGGGCTAACGTTAGCCCGTCTGCAGCAGCCAGGGCTAACGTTAGCCCTTCTGAAGCGGCCAGGTTAGCTATTCTGGATCAGAGAAGGAAGAACCCAGCAGCGGGATTAGGAAAGTAGCCCTAAGTTATGAGTGGTGTCCCTCAGGACTTCATGCTCAGTCATCTGTAATTTAGTTTCATCATCATAAAGATTTCTGCTTCGTCTCCTCATTCTGCCGAATAGATATTCCATTAAAACTCTGCGTTATTGACAGGAGATAAATAGGATCTATGCCATCGACTGATGATAGCGACGCTGAACCTCTGCTCCTCACCTGCAGAGCGGCCATCAGCAGCGAGGCTACGTTCCCTCGGTCCCTCATGGAGAACGACCTCTGAGCTTCCAGGGTGTGGATGAAGGTGAGCAGGAACATCTTGTTGTTCAGCAGCTGGCTGAAGAGACGTAGAGCTTTCTCCACATTAGCAGGAGACTGCAAGGATAAAGAGCTGTTAGTGACCGGCTGTCAGGGTAGTTTCTGTCTGTTCTTCATGGAAAAGCTCATCACAGACAGTCTGACAGCTGATCTACGTACATCCAGCTCTTTGAGGACAGGGTGCTCCTCTATCCCAGGAAACATGACTCTCATGGTGTAGGTGCGATACTCCAGGAAAGGAATCTTTACTCCGTCCATGTCATTGGTCAGCTCTTGGATGTCAGTCTGCAGCTCTGCGAAAGCTGCAGGATGGAAACATAAAGTTAGACAAAGCATGAAGAAAGGAAGCAGAGAAAGGAAGGAATAAAAGATCAACGGACCCTCTTTGCACTCTAGCGCCACCCTGCTCTCCAAGTTGTCCATCTGCAGCTGCAGGCGTTTCAGCGTCCTGTCGGCGTCTCTGGTTTTCCTCTTATAAGCGATCAGTACGGCGATGATGGCGATGAGCAGGATGCCTCCGCCGGCCCCGATGCCGATGATGGCGGGCAAAGTCAGGGTATTATCGGAGTAAATGTGGAGCATACCGGGATAGTACTCCAGACCCCCAACCTG
>NW_015151118.1:56991-58639 GCF_000732505.1 Cyprinodon variegatus
AGATAAAATGACTGAAAATTAAGATTTCATAATAAAAACTAAGGATAAACATAAACCTCAGGACAAAATGACTAAAAACAAGGAGAACTGAAACACAAGATCAGGCGATTAATGCAAAGGATAAAACAACTAAAAATGAGAATAGAACTGAAACTAAGGAAACTAAGAATAAAAACAACAAAGACTAAGAATAAAATAAATAATAATAAGGATAAATAGTCTTAAACTAAGGATAAAAAAACTACAATTAAAGATAAGATGATTAAAAAAAAGAATAAAATGACCGAAAATTTGGATCAAGTTAAAAAGTTAAATTATTATGTATGTCTGTAAAATAATTTTAGAGGATTTTTTTTTAGTAATAAGCAAAAGTAAATATTAAATATGTACCCCCCCCCATAAAAAAAAACAAACAAACAACAACAACCGGAACCAGTAGCTATTAAACCAGGATTCATTTAAGGAAACAAATCCTACTAAAGTAAAACTTATAAACAAAAAACATTGTTTACAGTGAATAATAATCTAACAAATTAAAATATATATATGTTTTTTTAAATCCCAGTCTTTGTGGTTTTGTAAAAGAGGAGACTTCATGTAGAAGGTGGGAGGGGTCTCCTGACTCCTGTTCAGGTGTTTCCTAACATCTCTGCTCCTGGTGGCATTAATGTTTCATTAAAGCCTTTCCTGCATGTAAATATCGATTCAATAACAGCTGAAAGTCGTTTGAACAAACCAATGAATTAATGATGAACATGGGGGGGGGGCACCTCTGATGTTTAATAATCAATCATGTTAATAATGAATCAATAGCTGTCAGTGAGGAGATCTTGATCATCATTGATTTCACTCGATTTCTCATATCTAGATGCATCTGTTTTCACCGGATCTCCTCCAGCAGCCTTTAAATTATTATTCTCATCCTGATTGCTTATTATTATTATTATTATTATTATTATTATTATTATGATTATGTGAAGGTTTGTGTTGGTGGACCGATGCAGATCTTTGTGTTGTGGCTTTATTATGTCCTCTGAGGAGATGGAGACATAAATCTGTGAGTGTTTGCGGCTCCTGTGTAATATCAGAGCAATTACCCTTGACTCCCTGTGGCGAAACTTAATGACTTTCACCTTTACAGCTTCCTCCTCCTCCTCCTCCTCTTCCTCCATGCTATGCAAACTGAATCCTGAGATTCCTGTCCCTGTAAAACCACGATCGCCTCCATCATGTCTGTCATAAGGAAATAATCCCAGTCTAAGCTGCGCTCCTTTAGGTTCCGCTGCTTTCTTATCCTCATAGATAACAGTAACTTGAAGGAACACTAACATTAGTCTAAGGAGAGACGATGAGTTATGATAAATAAATCATTATTAAACACGCTGACCAGTTACCATGACTCCAAGGACTGTTGTTTGCTTTCATCTTTAATCTTTTTTTTTATGTCATTATCAAAGTAATTCAAATTTTTCTATTGAAATGAACCCTCTTTACATGTTTTAACTGTACTGTGCCTAAATCCTGGCTTAAAGGGTGATGAAAGTCCCAGATTAAAGGTTGAGGGAAGTTCAGTGTTTTGAAATCCTGAGTTAAAAATTGAGAAAATTTATAAAGATTAAGTTAAAAATTGAGAAAAATCAGTGTTTAT
>NW_015151118.1:59057-61112 GCF_000732505.1 Cyprinodon variegatus
TAAATCATGTCTTAAATGTTGAGGGAAGCTCAGTGTTTATAAATCATGTCTTAAATGTTGAGGGAAGCTCAGTGTTTATAAATCATGTCTTAAATATTGAGAAAGTTCAGTGTTTATGAATCCCAGACTACAGGTTGAGGGAAGCTCGATGTTTGGAAACCCTGAGGTATAGATTTCTTCAATCTATACCTCAGGGTAAACACTGTGTTTTCTCAACCTTTAACACTGGATTTATAAACTCAATGTTTAAAGATCCAGTGTTAAAGGTTGAGAAAACACAGTGTTTAAAATTGCTGACAAAAAGCTGGAGAGACTAAGTGTTTCTAAATCCTGAATTAAAGATTGAGGAAAATCAGTGTTTATAAATCCCAGATGAAAGGTTGAGGGAAGCTCAGTGTTTATAAATCCCAGATGAAAGGTTGAGGGAAGCTCAGTGTTTGGAAACCCTGAGTTATAGATTGAACAAATCTGTGTTTATAAATCCTGTGTTAAAGGTTGAGAAACTCAGTGTTTAGCAATCATTGATTAAAAGCTGGACAGACTAAATGTTTCTAAATCCTGGCTCATCATCTGAATTATATGTTCCTCACAGATGCGGACCGAGGCAAAGTTGAACTCACCACAACCCGGTGTTCTCCTGTCAGATCAGGAGAATCACACAGCAGCTGGTTCTCAGAGACGGTCAGCAGACAAGGAGAATCTCCAATCAGAACCGTGTAGTTCAGGCGGTTGTTTCCAGGAGCCGGAGGGATCAGGTTTTTACCCTGGAGTACAGAACACACACCTGTTAGGCCAGCTCAGGTATTAAACATCCTACCTGCATCACATTGCATCACTTCCTGTGAAAGTCCCACCTTCAGGATGATGGGAGAGCCCGGCTTCACCTCAAGGATCCCAGACGTTCCGAGCGGATCGAAGGTGGGGTTCGGGTAGTGGGTGAAAGGGGTGGAGTTGAGAACAAGCAGAGAAGAAACCTGGACAGGTGGAAAATATCACATTTCATTTCACTATTCATAGAAAGATTAACAACCCCCTGCTTCTCCTGGGCGGGCATATTCTTTTACTCTGATTTCACCCTTTCACTGAATTATGGCGCTTTTCTTTAGATCTTAATGTCCACAAGATGAAAATGACAGAAGAATATTTTATTGCAAAGATTGACGTTTAAAAAAGGAATTTTATGGAACCAGCCGATGATTCATCAAGGAAACCAAGGAAATTTTGAATGGCTACAAATGTAGATGTAGTTTTTTTTTTAGAGTGAACATAAAAATAGTGAATTACATTGGAAAAAATTAAAATCTAGAAAAGTCATTTTTTCTTAAAATATGTGCATTTGTTCTGGGATTAGGGAGAAAAAAAGAGACATTTTGCCAATGGAACAAGACAATTTACGTTTGAAATTTCTTATTTCAAGTGCAAATGATCTAATTATCTTATTTTAAGAGTAAAAATACTCATTCCATTGGCAAACTACCTCATTTACCTGCTCAAATTAAGGGTAAATGCACTTAATTTAAGACATTTTTACTCATTTCTAGATCGATTTTCCAGTGTAGCGACTTATTTTGCACATTTTTCTCATGGTTGTAGCTTCTGGGATTACTTCTGAGAAGGAACCGAAATACGCAGCTGGTGACTGATTCTTGTCTCCTTGGTGCTTAAAGTTGACCCAGTTCTTGGTTCCTGTCTGCTGTTTATAATCAGAGCCCGGGGTCTCCGTGGTCCTGGTCCAGCATTTAAGTGTTCGTTTCTTTCAGCCCTTTTCTTCTGCCTTCACCCCTCAGCGCTCCGCTGTGGCTGAAGCTCATCACTTCTAGATGTTTGCTCTTGATCCCATTTCATTAAGGCAGTTAGCTTTCTCTTCTGCAGACGCCCTAAACCACCAGAAGGACGATCCATCAGAGAAGATAACTTGTTTCCAGGTTAACGTTGCAAATCCTTGTTCTTTCTGCACAGGATCGGGTTTGTTGGAGTTCTTATGATTTCTGTTGTTTTTATCATTTTATTCAATTAGTACAAATGAAGTATAAATACTTCGTTACTGTACTCAAG
>NW_015151118.1:61519-63022 GCF_000732505.1 Cyprinodon variegatus
TACTTGAGTAAAGAAGTTTAATCAGTACTTCCACTTTTACCAGAGTATTTTTTAACACAAGTATCTGTACTTTTACTCAAGTACGGAGAGTGAGTACTTTTGCCATCTCTGCTCTCATCATTGGAAAATGATGAGAGCAGCAAAAATGCTTTCCTGTTTTTCCTTTGAGAAGCACAGAAGTGAGAGATCATAACCCCGACACCTCGTGTAAAGCGTATACTGACACCAGGCTAGTTCCCTATCTTAAAAGTTCATGCTATGTCTAAGAGATTGCGTATGTGTTGACTGCTCAATAAAAAAGCCTGCAAGTGTTGAGCCAAGCGGAGATGCGGAGATTGATACTCCGTCTCTCCTTTGCAAAGCATTTCAGGAAAATCTTTTACTGTCTTTGTTTCATTTTTTATTGGTTAAAGTTGGGGAAACTTAACAACCCTAACAGGGTTAACCCTTTCTTTAAGGTTTTTAATGGATCTATGCTGCTGCTCATGCAGATGCAGCCACCTGTTGAGCAATTTGAAGCTCTTGATCATTGAAACAGTTTTGCCATTTTCTTAGTAGCTGATTCTTTCATTAAGGCAGAAGAAGATCTGTGGTCATCTGCTTCCTCTGATGTCCATCCATGTACATCATGGCTGATTAATTCTTTTATAAACTGTCCCGGTTCAACATCAGGTCTAGTAAATGTTTTCATTTACTAAACCACTAAAGGGGAAGCTGCAGTGGACCCCCTGCAGAACCATGAGTGTACATGGTTGGTTCTGGTCCATTCAGAACCGCCACCTTGTCCAGGGAACCAAAGAGGAAGAGGAGCCTCCCACTGGTTCAGCTGCTGTGGACGAGTGTGAGATCTCTGTTGGCGGGTGCCGCTCTGTGCACCTGTTCTCCATCTGCTCACCGGTTGGTTGGCATTCTCCAGGAACTGCAGAGCAATCACTGTGGCAGAACCCCTATGTTGCTTTCTTTTCTTGTATAAGTCCATTAAATGGGTCATAGAATGCAGAGTTTCCATTGTCATGGATGAATAACGATAGTTCAGCGGGTGAAATAGACGTAGAGCTAACCTGGTCAAAGATGAAGCCGAACTCGTCGGGCCGCAGCGCCTCCTCTGGTGGGTTGGGTTTGTTGTAGATCAGACCAGGCGCCAAGCATGTCATGGTGCTGTCATTTACCACCGTACAGTACTACAGAGCAGAGAGAGTGGGGTGATGAAGAGGAGGCACCACAGCGACGATGAAGAGAACTAGTGAGGGAGGAAACTGTTCTTACGTTGTTGGTCTCCACTCCTCCATATTTGGCTCGAACTTTGGGCTCTTGGATGGTTTGAAGGTGGGTTCCTGTGACGGTTATCACTGTGCTGCCACTGGAGAAACACACACAGGGTTCAGTTTCTAGGTTTGGATCTACAATTTTAAATCCTCCTTCTCACATATAAAGCCTTAAATGGCCGAGCTCCATCTGATATCAGAGATCTGATTGTTCCTTATGTTCCTAATCTGCAGGTTT
>NW_015151118.1:63853-65000 GCF_000732505.1 Cyprinodon variegatus
TGCTTCATTTTACTTCTGTTCTAAAGTTTTGGATTATTAAACAGTTAACATTTAATCTGTTTTTCCTGACTTGGTTCTGTTCAGCTGTGACTGTTCTGGAGCAGCCCGTCGACTGAGCTGCCGGTAATTTCTCGTTCTTCTGTCGATAAACTCGGTCCTGTTTTTCAGTGGTTAATGCAGCTTGATCCGGGGCTCTAATTAAAGTTGTATTAAAGTCAAAAGGACTCACTTCAGGATGGTCCAGTTGGGCTCGATGCTGGAGATGGTCGGGTCGTCGGTGTAGATGTAACCCACGTCAGAGTTGGTCACCTCGGCCCTGTCGATCATCAGACGCACAGGGGCGGGGCCGGTGCCAGACAAGGAGGCGGGAGTTATGCAGACTATCTCCCGATTGGTGCGTCTACAGAAGGAGAGAGTTCTGTTAGTGCTAGTTTTAAAGCTGGAGTTCATCAGGGATCGATAAAAGGTCCCCAGATCTTTGCCTTTTAATGGTTGAATTACTTATTCCGTTCACCTGTCTAGCTCCACCCAGTTTCTCATCACCGTTGATCTGTGTCACCTCCTCTATTTAACCTACCTGCTTCCAGTCATCAGTGCCAGATTATTCGAGCCTTTGGTGAGTTCTCTAGCCTTCCTGTTTGGGTTCTGATTGCCTGACCTTGACCCATTCTGCCTTAAGACCTCTGAGCCTGTCTGTTCCCGTTCTGATCCGTTTGCCCGACCCGTCTTTGAACTCCTGCTGGATTCTACCTGTTGACCAATCCTGGAACTGCTTCCTGAAGCCGACTTGGATTTCCCTTCGGGAACCTCTTTGGATCTCTGACCTTCTGGCCCAGATCCCTTCAGAAGGCATCTTTTCGGCAGCTGTATGGCTGGAATCCACCTCTTCCTCTGGGAACGGACTGAACTTTACGACCAGAGGTTCCTGCCTTAGACGCCCCAGCTGCTCACTGCAGATCCCTCATTTTTTAATAAACGCCCTTTGACATCTTTTACTGTCCGTCTGTCTGAATTCTGGGTCCTCTGTTCTGAACCTTGACAGAGCACCATCTTTCACTTCATGTAATTTGAAATCGAATTCGAAAAACCTTTTCTTAATTACACTTTTTAAATGTAATTATTGAATGTAAATACATTTTTATAAATT
>NW_015151118.1:66220-67480 GCF_000732505.1 Cyprinodon variegatus
GCTCCGCCCACCGTGCATCAGACCCACTTTACCACCGCGCAGCTAGAGCAGCAAAGATGCTTCAGCCGCTGTCAGAACCAAACTGCTACAAGCATCTAAAATGCAGCAGGCGGCGCGTTTTTGCTGCTCTTGATGGGTGCGGTCTGAATGTAGCATAAGTCCTGAGAACAAAATGTCATCTGGATGAAGGAAGCGCTGCCTAGATGCAACAGATGGACTCACTTCACAAACAGACACTCCTCCTTGTGGATGTAGATGGTGACTCCGCTGCCGGAATCCAGGTGTCGACCAATGACTGTCAGCCTGGTTCCTCCAGAAACGGGCCCCTTCAGCGGACGGATCCGGGTAAAACTTGGGCTCTGAGGGCGGAAACCAAAGCAGAACTTAAAGTTTCACTTTTAACCATTGAGCAAATTATCCTCTACAAAGAAAAACACAATTTAAAGATTTTTTGATTGTTTGTTTTGTAGAAAAAGATCCTGGATCAGTCCCATCTCCTCTCTGTGCCAGGTTCCGGGTTTTTTGAGCTTTGATCCAGAGAAGTTCTTGTACCACATGTCTACGTACCGTTACAGCGGACATGAAGGAAACCGGGCCGAGACGGTACCATCCAGGCTCTGGTAAAAGTCCTAACTGTGTGTCACTAGTACTTCATCACTCTCAAAGGCTGGTTATCAACCCGCAGCAGTGTGTCGCAGTTAGGTTTTTGCAGGTATGCTGCAGATATTTTTGATTTATGCCCAATATTGAAGCGTGGTCGTCGTTTTTTGACAAACTTGTTCGCCGTCTACAACGCCTCATCCAACGCCGGGCGACATGTCACTACGCGATCTGTCCTGGAAAAACGATCCGTCCTGCGCATGCGCGAAAGATATACATCCGGGTTTCCATAAATAATGTAATTATGGTAATAAAATTACTTATTTATATATTTAACTCACTGAAGAACGCTAATGCACAACTTTAAAAAAATGTTTAATGACTTTTCTGAGACAATTTTGATGTTTTTCACATTTTCTCCGTTAAACAGCTTCTCTGATGTCATCATGGGACATGCTCGGAGCAGTCCAGCAAAATCTGATTAAACCGCGTTTATCTGCATTTTAGTTCTTTCTTTCTTCAGATTATGCACTATATAGCATAATGTTAATGCAAAAGGAAAAAATTAAACTCAAAAAGACTAGATTTATGTTTAAATCCGAAGCAAACAAAGTTAGCTCCTGGAAGTATCGTGCGATCCCATTTTTTCGTGCAGATCGA
>NW_015151118.1:68524-71080 GCF_000732505.1 Cyprinodon variegatus
CGCTTCTCGTTGCGTCACACCTCAACCCGCCTCAAAGCCAACGCTGATTGGACGTTCGTTTGGTGAACGGCTCCAAATTTCCTTCAACGGAGAGTCTCCAGACTGATTAGCGAGTGAAACCTTGAAAGCTCGCGAGATCAGGATGGTCTCACGAGGCTAATCATTATCTATATTTGCTATTATTTTACATTTAATCTGTGATCTAAAGCAGCCGAAAGTAGAAAACAATCATGGTCAGTCTGGAAGGAAAGCACTGCGTTCAAAGACTGAGTTCTGCCATTTAACAAGGAAACACAAAAAGTCTCAGCTTATTTTAATTCTTTATTAAAATCTGAGGGCAGAAGAGGACAAATGGAACATCTTAAAAAATTACTTTCGTAGAGATTTTAGACCAATAAAAAAGTTACTCTACTTGTAGAAACAAACAGTTGTTGATGACACAAAGTTAAAAGTAGTGTAGCTTAATGTGGCTAACTGACTGAGCTAACAGAGGCTAACCTGTTAGCTACTGAGCACAGCTAGCCACAGCGCTACCCAGCTCTTTATATCACGGTCTAACAGTTTTGTTATCAATCAGGTTAAACTTCATTGGCCATTAGACGCTAACGCTACAGATGCTACCGACACGGACGCTGCGTGATGTTATTATCGTTGTCTGGGCAACCAGCCAATCATGTAGCGTAACGTCACTGGCAGGAAGCAGGACCCGAGCAGATCTGGTAGCTACAGCGGCACTACAGCAAGAGTTTCTGCCATTAAGTACCAAACAGGAAGTACGCATAGAGTAGAGCGGATGTAGATTTGACCAATCAGAGGCCTCCTGTCTGCGATCACCTAAAATTTCGAAGAGGTGCAGCAGAGTGTCTGCGGAAGGGGCGGGGCATATCTGCGTTAAATGCGAGACACGCAGACGACCTGGTTTCTGAGCATAAATCAGCCTTTAGGGTCATTGGGCAGGAAGTTATCGCTCCCACCACCGGGTCAGCTGGGCTCTCTTCCTCTCACACCGCCCCCTGGTGGCAAACTAAGGTTTATATTTGTTTATATCTTCAAAACTGGAGCAACTTCTGATTAACTGAGGTCTACATCTTCTCCTTGAGTCAAACATGCTTCTACTTTAATGATCAACAGTTCTTTCTTTATATAAATAATTTGTTCCATTTGTTCAGCCTTTTGGTGCTTTATGATGCTTTATAAATAAAGTGATAAACAGACGGTTGGTTGAGAGAAGATTCTTCTGGAAGCATCAATAAGCTAAATCTGAATGTTTTCTCCCATGTAGAAAAAGTCAGAGTTTAGGTAAACTGGACCGGGTCACAGTGGAACCGGTCCAGTCAAACACTCACCACAAAGGAGTAGGTCTGGGTAGACAGAGTCCGGTACTCTGCGCTGCAGACGCCGATGCACAGCTCCACGGGTCCGCCGGGGGAGTGGGGGAGTAGCGCTTCCGCCATGTCGCAGACGATCCTGCAAACGATCCAGGACAGAGTCAGAACCGGTCCACCTGAACGAGTCCGATCACACAGGCTACACCGACCTCTCAGCGCTGATGTAGAGCGATGGGACCGGGTTACAGCGGACGCCGGCCACCTGGATGTGAGTGATCTCCTTCACCTGCAGACCCAAGTTCTCGCCCTCGATGGTCACCCGGGTCCCGCCCTCCCGCGGTCCGGTTAGCGGGTCGATCTGCAGGAGAGAGGAGGCGCCGATGACGAGCTGATCGTCTGAGCAGCAGGTCGGATCGACGGAACTAGGCCCTACCTTAGTGATGCGCGGATGGCTGCAGCGCACGTTGTGGCGGCCATGATGCATCCAGTTCTGCTCGGCGGACGGACAGTGCTGCCGCAGGAGGCACTTCCTGCTCTCCACACACCACCCGCATTCAAAGACAGAGGGCGCTTTGAGGCACTGACCGCAGCTGGAGCGCTGAGCTTCACACTTATAGAGCGACACTGAGAAGAAGCACAGGATGAGCGACCAGAATCAGAACCTTTTCTCTTTACTCTGCCATAAAAACTGAGGCGGAAGGTTTTTCAGGGTCACCTTTCATGTAGGCAGGTTTGTCGATGAGGAAGTCTCCGTCCCAGACGATGGAGAAGTCCACCTGCAGATCTCCGGCCTCGTCTCCATCATACGTATACTGCAGAAACACACAAACTGGCTTTAGGAAAATTTCCTGTTAATCAACAACCAACGAGTCGGACGGAAAACATCTGATGCGCTGAACGGAGATCCCGACATCTAAAACCGACGATTGGCTTCAATCCCAAGGCTCTAATTAATCAGCATCATTTATTCTGCATCGGTTCCTGAGACGGCGCCTAATGGGCTCCGTCTGCAGCTGCAGCTCATCCTCTCATCGTTATGAGAGTTATTCTAGTCCGTATTGATCTATAGAGCCGCTGTCATTCCATGGCAGAAAGACACAGGAGGAAATGTACTTGGCTGATGAGGTTTTGAAGGTTCTAGAAGCTGCATGAATCCAACCAAGGCCCTTTAACTTCCGGTTGGTGACCGTGAATGAGTCCAGCTGATGGGTCTAATGGAACCAACTGG
>NW_015151118.1:72249-74059 GCF_000732505.1 Cyprinodon variegatus
ATGAAGATATTGGGGTATTTTAAATGTATCAATATTTTTCCCTCGTCTTTAGAAGTTTTTAAGTCTGTAAAAAAGAAGTTTTTGAGGAAGAAGAAGAAGTAGTATTTTCTTTTTTTTTCAGACTTTAGAAACTCAGAAGCTGATCAAATATCGGGTTAAATATCGGTGGGGTGGTCGATGTCCGATATTCAGTTTTAAGGCCGATACCGATAGGGGGCCGATTATATCGTGCGTCCCTAATGGTAAGTACACTTAATTTAAGAAATTTTTACTTATTTCTAGATAAATTTTCCAGTGTAATGTTCTTTACTCCTGCTCATGCATATCAAAGCAAATTCAGTTCTAATGTTTCCTGCTGAGGTCTGAACGCCAAAGACTAAAGTAATTGTATCAATTAACGTCTTCTAATTGTCTTTTTCTTTCTGTGTGAGTTTTTCAGATTGTATTAATGAAAAGAACCAAAATGTGGATTTTTCTGGTTGGAACCAAGACTGAATAAACATGAGATGGTAAAATAATAAATGTCCTGTACTTATATAGCGCTGTTTTCACATCAGGAGACTCCATTAAAGCGCTTTACACTGCATTCAGTCATTTTACCCATTCACGCACACACTGATGGTGGTAAGCCACTGACATAAGCGAGGCTGCCGTACACTGGCGCCACCAGTCCCTCGGACCACCATCAGTTAAGGAGGTGGAGGTCTTACCCAAGAACCACATTGAAAGAAGTTGAACCGTCAACCCTTCCATTCAGGGCCAACTCCTACAGCTACGCCACTGTCGAGATGGACTGATACACCTTGACCCAATTCCTCAGAAAAGGATCAAACTAAAGACAGTTTAAGTCCAGAGTCCATTTATTCTGGTTCCGTTCCTGGACAGGTCCAGAACAAGAACCCACTGAGGCTTAGGGGACCGACTAAGGGCCCTTCAGACACAAACTGACCTAAAGGCCCCTCAGAGAGACCAACCAACCACACCTAAGGACCCACTAATTGAAAAACATGGAAGAAATGTTGATCCTTTGTTGCTAAGGTAACCCAAGTCCCGGTGGGGCGGTGGTTAAGGGGCCGCTGCTGATGATAGAAACCAAATTTACACTTTTTATCGTCCAAACTGTTTTAGTTTAAAGAGAATTGCATGTTTTTGGAAACATCAGGAGGTGGAACATCGTTACTCCTCTACAATGCAACAAATGCAGCCGATGGGGGATAAAAAAAATAAATATCATGAAGAGGAGGAGGGGGGGAATTAGCAGAACCCCCAGTGGAATAACTGGAGGTGAAGATGGAGAGATGGATGAGGAGCTTCTGCTAACTGAGGCTGAGAGCGGAGGTTTAATACCCGCCTGTCGGTTCACATCAGACCTTAATCAGTCACACCTGCTTTTATATGAGAGCGCCATCAGATGGTCATACATCAACCGCTGACCGAGCAGACCGACCAAAAGCAACCCGCTGCTCCCTGTGAGAAACTCAGCAAACCAAACGTTCACAAGACGTCTGAACCTCCATGACAAACGCAGCGTCGATGAGGGTCGACCAGCGGCGCCTACCCATGACACCAATACAGGCCTCCATGTTTCCTTACAGTTATAGAGGTACAGATAAAAAAATAAAACTGAATAAAATGTGATTCTAAATTTTCATTAACAACATCAGACACCAGCGACTTTTAGCCCAAAGAAGCGAAACAAAAAAGAAAACAAGAGGCAGGCGTCCCACAGGGAGCTAAACGTGGCCCCCTTCTATTTAAAGGAAATATTCAGAATTCAAACTTCTGAAAGTTCTTTAAATCTGAAATGATT
>NW_015151118.1:76272-76914 GCF_000732505.1 Cyprinodon variegatus
GCTCTAGAAAGGCCAAGAAAAGGTGGAGCGATCAAAGGAACCATGACTAGAAACACAGAAAAGGCTTCAGGGCCAAAAGTCTCTAAAATAAAACTGTTTAGTTGGAGACATTAGTTTCTGTCCTAAACAGAGAATGTGACGAGCTCGACTCTGAGCTCCTTGGTTTGGGCAATTAAACTGGGGGGGGTTCCCAGGGTTTGGAAACAAAGGACATCCAGAAGCATAATTAAGAAATGCAGCAGGACCAGGATAAAGGTCCATAAACTGATGGGACATGAATTCTGTGCTTTAGCACTAAATGGCCAATTTCCACTGGGAGCAGAGATGTAATTAAATACAGACACACTGACCATCTGTACGGCGGAATGAGCCGCTGTGGAGGCATGTCTGCGTGTTGCCGGGCAGCCTCGCCGACAGGAAGACGGATGAAGGACAGGAAATGAGTGCGAGCAGACGGACAACAGTTGGTGTGTGCGTCTCCTGAACGCGGGACAACAAATGGCAAGTGTCATCTAGGCAGAGGACGGCAATCAATCTGTGACGTCCCTCTGGACGTGTCTCTGTGAGGGATGGGGTCCAGGCTGGGGTCAAGGACGGGGACATTTTCTAAAGGACAGGTCCACACACATGTTGAATAGGACA
>NW_015151118.1:78213-79812 GCF_000732505.1 Cyprinodon variegatus
TCTGAGGGACAGGCAGCCCGGCCTTATGAGGGACAGGCTCCCGGCCTTCTGAGGGACAGGCTCCCGGCCCTCTGAGGGACAGGCTCCCGGCCTTCTGAGGGACAGGCGACCCGGCCCTCTGAGGGACAGGCAGCCCGGCCTTATGAGGGACAGCCAGCCCGGCCTTATGAAGGACATTTTAAAGCCAGGGACAAACCAGCCAGAACCAGAAGCTGAAAACATCTAGGCCCAAGGTTGGACTGTCAGGAGGTGGAGGGGACAGAGGGCTGGGAGGGGACAGAGGGCTGTGAGGGGACAGAGGGCTGGCAGAGGACAGAGGGGGCTGAGGACAGCGGAGCTTCTCACCGTGGTGTTCTGACACTGGATGCAGGAGGAGTTGAAGCGCACGGCAGGGATGCGTTGCACCCTCCCCTGGATGTTGAACACACACTCATAGTTCTTCTGACCCGATTGAGGCTGTGGGAGGTTCCGAGCTCGCAGCGTGATTGGACGGACCATCCCGGCGGGGACGAGGATGTCGGCGGTTGGGAGGATCTGAGGACAGCCCTGTGAAGACAGAGGAGTTTTGTTCAGACACAGTTTCACAGAATTTCTGCTGGAATCAGCCAGAAATGTCCCAGTTTCCTTCCATCTAGCACCAGGTTCTCAGACTTGTAGGTTCTGGTCCCGTCGCTCTGCAGGTCCAATGACTTTTAGACTGTTCCCCTTCCACAGACCTCCTCCTTCCTGTGTTTGCTCTACAATGACCTTGCTTCCTAAAGACTGTCCTCACTCCGCTGGCCAGAGGTTCTGATAAGATCTGGCCACACAAACAGAGACGCTGACTGACGAAAGCAGGGATCACATCTCAGTCCGTATCTGTGAGCGAGGACAGCAGCTCTGACTGATAGGGACTGATCCAAACCCTTATTAACCACCGTCTCCACGGTGATTGATTGAAGCTCCACAGGAAGCAGAAAAAAGTGGCCATTTTTCTACTGATGCTGAACTTTTTAGGATTTGTTGGGTTTAGGAACCAATCAGAGGAGGAGGAGGACCTGCTGGGTCTCCTCCTGCACCATGCATCGCCTAAATGCTCTACCTTCAGATAACTTCCATCATCTACTAAATATCTACAGCACCACGGAGTAGTAGGGCCAGGCTAGAGGGTTTTTATTTTTTATTTCGAGAATTAAAGGCACACTATGCAACATTTTTCAGTTAATTAATGTGTTCCATAACTTTTTGGATGATTAAATGAGTCATTTCAGGTCAAACAAAGGTTTTCTCGGCCGCCCTGGTGGTCTGTAGGGGAAATACCGTACTTGCTGTCGCTACCCGATCCGTACCGGTAGCACGATCCGCACCATCAGCTCATTTGCGCCTGCGCGAACAGAATAACTTCCGGGTCGCCAAAAAATAATGTAATTACGGTACTGAAAAAACTTTATTTATATCCTTAAATAATTAAGGAATACTAAACTACATTGTAAAGACAATATTGAAGACTTTTCTGGAAGAAATGGATGCTTTTTAAATTCAATCCATTGTATTGCTTGACGTCATTTTTCTGGAATAAAAATCCAAATGTTTCCTTATCAATGAAAAACTGCAGGTCAG
>NW_015151118.1:80729-90460 GCF_000732505.1 Cyprinodon variegatus
AATCAGGAAATCTTTTAGCAGCAGCATCAAACTGGGCAGGATGTCAAAGTGGACTCTGGTTGCTGATTGGTGGAGCTGGTCGCCTGTCATCTGCTGGGCGGAGCTTCAAGCTTTCTTTCTGAAATGTTCGTAATATAACAAATTTCTTATAATATTACATTTACTTTATTCTCAAAATTAAAAAAATTAAAGCCTGGCCCTAATACTCTGTCGTACTACAGGAACTTAGACAAACTTTATGTTGCATACAGAGCGTATAAACAAAACGAAATTTCGTTTATACAGCAATATTTACATCTGTATAAATGAATATAGGTTTATACAGGAAATGTCTTCTATTCTCTTACGGGTTTCAGGAACATTTTCCAAAAACATCTGCGTTTTCTGTGCTGATCTGACAATTTTTACACGTTTACACCTGTTTTTAGATCTAACCAACAGAAACCAGGCATAAACCAGAGGCAGGACCCTGACTGTTCCTGGTTTTCCAGCTTCCAGCTGCTTTGAATACATTCTGTTTCTGAAACGTCTCCCAGTCGTTAAACTGAAGTCGTTCAGGATGAGCAGCAGCACATTTTCGGCCCATCGATCATGAAAGCAGCGTGTCGGTCTGGTTCTGGTTCTGACATGAACAGGTGGAAAACGGACCAGAACCTGAATGAATAGCGGTTCTGATAGAGGAACTCTGCTCCACCGCTCTCAGCGCTCATCCTCCACTCCTCCGTCTGCCTAATCGCCTGCTAATTAACTTTAATTGCTGTGATTCGGCACTTTCATGTCAATTAAGTGACTTTTCATCTTGTATTAACTAATTAGCCAATCAGAGCGCGTCACTGTCTCACTGCAGTGACACCAAGCTCCAATCACATCATGGACGCGTCCATCCGGTAGCGGCGGCGTTCCATGCAGCGTGTTGGAGGAAGGCGGGATCAGAGGGCAGCTCAGAGGAGCCAGGCTTCAGAAACCTGCAGGAAGGAGTTCCTGAATAAACCGGTTTATTCAGGAAGGAGTTCCTGAATAAACCGGTTTAAGTTCAGCCTGTAGAGCGTCCGTCAGCAGACGACTCTCACCTCTTAGATCAGTCACATCCAGCATCGCTTCAGCTCCTTCAAGGTCCCATCCCAGCGCCTCCATCAGAGACTTTGACCAGACTGAATCAGGACTTTTTATTTTTTTTGGTTCATTTATATGGAGAGGATTTTATTACCGTTATTGTTGCAAAAAAAAAAAAAAAAACATGTTCGAATTTTTTGGGAAAAATTTTTAATAAAAAGAAAAACGGTTTGACTGTAACCAGACACTCAAAACCGCTCTGGACCAGGTCCAGATCGGGACCTGGTTCTGTTCTGGACTAGGACCCGTTCTGGACCAGGTTCTGTTCTTTCTGGACCAGGTCCTTTTCTGTTCTGGACCAAGTCTTGTTCTGTTCTGGACCAGGTCCCGTTCTGGACCAGGTCCCGTTCTGGACCAGGTCCCGTTCTGGGACGGGGTTCTGTTCTGGACGGGGTTCTGTTCTGGACTAGGTCCCGTTCTGGACCAGGTTCTGTTCTTTCTGGACCAGGTCCTTTTCTGTTCTGGACCAAGTCTTGTTCTGTTCTGGACCAAGTCTTGTTCTGTTCTGGACCAAGTCTTGTTCTGTTCTGGACCAGGTCCCGTTCTGGACCAGGTCCCGTTCTGGACCAGGTCCCGTTCTGGACGGAGTTCTGTTCTGTTCTGTTCTGGACCAGGTCCTGCGCTGGACCAGGTCCTGCTCTGGACCAGGTTCTGTTCTGGAACAGGTCCTGTTCTGGACCAGGTCCTGTTCTGGAACGGGGTTCTGTTCTGGACCAGCTCCTGCTCTGGACCAGGTTCTGTTATGGAACAGGTTCCGTTCTGAAACAGGTCCCGTTCTAGGCCAGGTCCCGCTCTGGACCAGGTTCTGTTCTGGAACAGGTCCTGTTCTGGACCAGGTCCTGTTCTGGAACGGGGTTCTGTTCTGGACCAGGTCCTGCTCTGGACCAGGTTCTGTTATGGAACAGGTTCCGTTCTGAAACAGGTCCCGTTCTAGGCCAGGTCCCGTTCTGAAACAGGTCCCGTTCTAGGCCAGGTCCCGCTCTGGACCAGGTTCTGTTCTGGAACAGGTCCTGTTCTGGACCAGGTCCTGCTCTGGACCAGGTTCTGCTCTGGACCAGGTCCCGTTCTAGACCTGCTCTATTCTGGACCAGGTCCTATTCTAGAACAGGTTCTTTTCTGGACCAGTTCCCGTTCAGGACCTGCTCTGTTCTGGACCAGGTCCCGCTCTGGACCAGGTCCCGTTCTAGACCAGGTCCCGTTCTAGACTAGGTCCCGCTCTGGACCAGGTCCTGCTCTGGACCAGGTTCTGTTCTGGACCAGGTCCCGTTCTAGACCAGGTCCCGTTCTAGACCAGGTCCCGTTCTAGACCAGGTCCCGTTCTGAACCAGGTTGTGTTCTGGACGGGTTACCTCCATGCCGCTGACCCGTCCCTCCTGGAAGGAGCAGTCCTGCAGGTTGTTGGTGCAGATGTGACGGTATTTACACCAGTGACATGGGAAGGTGCTGCTGACGCAGGAGGTGCACCTGAGGGGAGAGAGAGGCTGTGATTGGTCGCTGAGGGAGCAGCTGGCGGAGACGAGGAGGTGTTGGACTCACGAGCTGAGGACGGAGCAGTTGTAGTAGACCACGCTGGTGGAGATGAACTGCAGTCCGGTCTCTGTGGAGCGAAGGCTGAGCTGCACCTCCCTCTTCTCTCCTGAAAGCAACCAGCAGGTCAGTGACCCGCTCTCACCCGCCATGTTCTGAAGGCGGAGTCTGCATCTCACCGTAGGGAGGGCTGTGCGCCGGGAGGTCCTTCAGCGACGGCGACATGCACACCACCTGACCTTTGCCCTGCACCTGTCCAGGCGTCTCCGTCAGGTCCTCGAACACGCAAGTGACCCCGCCCGACAGCTCCGGGACGTTCTGCACCCTGATGGTCAGCTGGAGGCAGGAAGGAGGAGGCAGAAGGTCAGACCTGCAAAACGGAGACGCTAACCGAGACCCACAGGTGCGTTCGGCTCACCTGAGTGGCAGGCGAGGTGACGGACATGTTGCTCGGGGTGACAGAGATGTCCACGCATTGGTCCAGCCGGGTGTTGAAGTGCTGAGGCTCCTCCCACCGGTCACAGGATTCCTTCCTGGAACACCTGGGAAGGTCAAAGGTCACCGGTTAGGCAGTAGGAAAGGACAGGTTTGGGTTTCGGCGCGTCCACCTGAGAGCTGATTACTGACGGTGCTAATTAAAAGGCGGCGGCGACGGAGTCATCGTTTCGCTGCAGGTGGAGTCGGAGCAGCAGCTCCGACATATGCAGCTCCTGCAAAACATGGCAGCCTGCAGTAATGATCTGTTTACTTCTAATTAACAGCAGATGGACAGGAGGAGGAGGAGGAGCAGGGCTAATGAACAGAATTTTTTTCTGAGGGAAACTCAGCCCTATGAGCTAACGGTCACAGAGCGAGGGGTCCCTGGAGGACAAACTGGAATTCAAAGGTGAAGCTGATCGATCAGTCGGAGCTTTTCAGATTTAAGCCACACCTACGAGCTGAGGCTCTGATGTCCGACTAACGGCGTCCTGCTGGAAGACATCGCCCGCCTTCAGAGACCCATCAAACCGGCTCCTGGTTCCGGTTTCATCATCTCGCTAGCTGAGGCTTTTACTTTGAAGGGACGGCTGACTGATGGAACTCCAAAGAGGAAGTTCCTCCACCTGCCTGGATGCCGAACATCAAACATCCTGATGAGAGGCTGAGCTATTTATAGCAGCATTAATGATGCCTCAGGGGGTAACCACACATCCACCCCACCCCCCACAGCCTGAATCATCTCCTGCTTCTCTACAGCAAACGGAATCTGAGGACAGGATGGAGACACTGAGGACACCTCAAAACAACTAGACTGATTATCGGACAATAATTGGACAGTCCCGATTAAAATAATAACACTTTTTATCCAAATGTGCCTTTATGAGCACGAAAGGACGCGGTACAGTTAGAGCTGCTGCTTTCGGCACTACAGGAAGCTAATGAGGGGATTTTAGGGAAGTAATGGATGCAGGACGGCACAAGGCTACGGACCAGAGCAGGACAGGAACCAGGGGAAAGAGAGACGGACGAAGATTGTTGATACAGAGGAGATGGAAATAAGCAGAAGGAGTAAAGTTATCGAGGTGAAAGGAGGAGGACAGAGTGCTGTGGAGACAAACAGCCAGACTCTGGACCCGAGGCGAAGGGGAGGTCATCTGGTTCCTACAAGGAGGATCAGCGTTTAGACTTTGATTAGTAAGCAGGAGGTGAGAGGAGGAGTGAAGATAGAGCTGGCTGTCATCTGCATAGATTTT
This sequence comes from Cyprinodon variegatus, assembly GCF_000732505.1. Classification (NCBI taxonomy): domain Eukaryota; kingdom Metazoa; phylum Chordata; class Actinopteri; order Cyprinodontiformes; family Cyprinodontidae; genus Cyprinodon; species Cyprinodon variegatus. Next base: position 85,103 of record NW_015151118.1, read on the forward strand.
CAAAGGAAAGAAGATGAATAATAAAGAGTAAAGATGCCAGGACAGAGCCTTGGGGGACACCGGTTGGAACTAAAGAGGAACAATAAGGCTTAATCTGAACGAACTGATTGAAGGGGAGGATGAGCGACACCAGCGGCAGATAATCTATTATCCCGTTTACACCACCCTTAAAAAACCGTGCAGAGACCGGTCCGAGCTCAGTAACTGAGATAACTTATCGCGTGTAAATGGAAAGCAAACTGAACTGAACTGAGCTAGACACAACCGAACCGAGCTAACGAGCCAGTTCCAGAGGTGGGCTCGGCTCGGTTTTTCCCTGGTTTTCTCTGATAACAAGAGCGCATGAGCAGAACGCGTCATCTCCGTCTGGCTGCATATCGCGATTCACACTCCATTCCAGTAGGTGGCGGTAATGCTCCTCCGGAAGTTGCTTGCCAAACGACACAAAACAGAAGAACAACAACAACTTATAAACAACAATCGAAATCTTCTCCACGCAACATTTTAATTTGCTTGATTCCCCTCCTTCTTCTTCTTCTTGTGTTTTATGGCGGTTGGCAAACAACTTTTGGTGCATTACCGCCACCAACTGCTTGATTTCCTCCTTCTTCGTCTTCTTCTTGTGTTTTATGGCGGTTGGCAAACAACTTTTGGTGCATTACCGCCACCAACTGCTTGATTTCCTCCTTCAATACTGGCAGTAATACCGCTCAGTGTTGCCAACTCAGCGCTATATGTAGCGATTTTTCAGACCCCTCCAGCGACTATTTTTCAAAAAAGCGACTAGCGACAAATCTGCCGACTTTTTACGTTGTCACTGGCGGCTTTTGGAGACTCTTACGTGAAAGCATGTATCGTTCCTACTCTGCCGTGGGGCGCCTCTCCCATCCCAACCCCGTTCTCCCGCAGGAGTCCCTCTCAGCGCTGCAGTCAGACCCTCAGGATGTTTACCCTCAGCGTCCAGACTGCAAATGAAACGCGCATGCGCCGGGATTGACGGCGCAAATTGATCACCGCTCCGCCCTGACTCACATTCAAGGCAGGAGTGAGCGGGATGTAAATAACTAAAAAAATAAATAAATAAACATTAATGGACAGAAAAAAAGTAGCTCTATATATTGTTTAGAAAAGTGATTAAAAACACTACTATATCGTGTTTTTAATCACTTTTTGTCTTTCTGTAATGACATTATTTCTCCCACAGCATCAATAACATGTACATCACTTCCTGTGGCAGATTATGCAAATTAGGCGATGATGTCATTTAGCGACTTCTAGTGACGTTTAGCACAGCCAATAGCTACTTTCCTTACTAAGGAGTTGGCAACACTGATACCGCAGATCGTCGCGAGGAGGCGAGGAACCGAGATAGCGTGATGCGTAAACGGTCGTCAGAACCGATCTCGGCTTGGTTAACTGATCCGAGCTCGGACCGGTCTCGACATGGATCGGTTCTTCAAGGCTAGCGTAAATGGGGTAAATGGCAACCTTTTATATCCAAGGAGCCTTTATTCCCCGAGTCTGACCAGGAAAAAGTCATTAAGAACCGCAAAATATCAAACACAAACTATTATTTTAGTATCTGGTGTATCTTAAACAGCCAAAAGTGTATTGGTATTTTACCTTTTAAAATAATGATAAAAAACATCATTTCTAAGCTAATAAAAAAAGGCTCTAAAAACATATTTCTCATTCTTTTTATGTCATTCCGTTATGAAGATTCAGTTAATATTCTTTATAAAAACCTCTACAGCTCCTCAGCCTGGTGTTTGTTACTAAAGTATATTAGTTAGTTCTTTATAGCCTCTATCTAGAGCCATAACAGACGGTCCATAGAGCCGCATGGAGCCGCAGGCTGCAGAGCGCGGCTCTATGGGGAAGGTAGAGGGAGGAACTGTGTTAAAGGTCAGTTAGCTGACATCTAAAGATGGCTGGAGGTTTTTAGGAGGCTGGTTCAGCATCAGGATGGGGCGGAAACTAGACTGGATCTATTAATGAAATAATAAAACCGCTCTAATGTTTCATAAAAACAAAAATAAAAGCATTAAGAATCAATAGGTGATGGAATCCCCGGCAGCAGGGATCACTCAGAGGAACCGCTGCCCAGTTCCGCCTCCAGTCGGCTTCTCTGGGCTAAGAGGCTTCCGGGTGGAACATCATGGTAGGATGGATCAGTTTTCCACATGTTTGATGGAAACAGAAGCTTCCGGCCTGGATCATGACGTCATAACCTGTGGACCAATCGATGGGGAAGAGGCCGGGACATGTGGACTGGGCTGAACCAGCAGGAGACGACCAGGTGATGCTGAAAACACTCGGACATGTTTTGGGAGAGAACTTCTTGGTTTGGATCCTCTGAGCTCCAAACGACAGGAATGGCTGAATATGAAGCTTCTGTGGTGCAACAGGAGGTTCGTTCACCAGAAATCCTTCATTCTAACGTGTCTTCATCATGGAGTCAATACTTCCTAAATGATGGTAGTGATGTCATCAGTACGCTTCTGTTCCAACTGACCCATATTTATGCTGCGTGCTCAGTTTCTCCCCGAGTCCAGACTTTCCTGTGTTCTTCTCATACTTGGCGAGGACACAAGTCAGTACTCACGTTCTTTTGAAGTGAGAAACGGCCTAAGGTGCGGGGGGGGGACAGCAGCCACGCAGCTGCCAGCGAGGGGTTACACCAGCTTTTTATGCCAATAGAAAGGAAACCAAACGCTGATTGTTAGCGTGTCGACCCATATTTGCATTAACCCGCTAATTTCAGTGGTAACCCAACCAGTTCACTAACCCCTAACCAGTTGATCTGAGCTCCTGACTGTGTCTATGACAGATAACGTACCACTGGGAGCCATTATCCAGACGCTGGGAGCTGATCAGGTGGACCTGGGGCTGCCGGGCGCTCTCTACACTGGAAAAACGATCTAGAAATGAGTAAAAATTTCTTAAATTAAGTGCATTTACCCTTAAAGGAATAGTACACCCAAAACATGATTAGCCTTCATTTTCTACTCACCCCCATGCTGAACAACACTCTGGAGTACTTTTTTGATATCTCAAATGCATCTGGAGATCTGGGAGGCTTCTTGCTGTCTGCTGACATTCAAATAATGGAGGTCTATGGTGCCCGAGGCAGAAAGGTCCATAAAAGTCCACAAAAAACGTTTCAATATTCCTCCATACTGCTCGTCCAATGTATTCCAAGTGTCCTGAGTGGGTAGCATCCAGAATTTACTCGAAACGAAGTCATTTAGAATGTTTTTAGAGCATAAACAGTAGTGTATAGGATTTCCTGAAAGCGCGTTCACGAGTCTACGGAAACCGCGGCAGACCAAACCAGATGAAAGTGCGCATTCAGCTCGGCAAAGAACTCATGCTCTTCCTCAACACTGAAGTCCTCAGACATTTTTCTTTCGTTGTTTCTTTCTTTGCACAGGTAAACAGCACATTTCTTCTTCTACGCTTGCATTATCGGCAGAGCAGACGCTGAATGCGCACTTTCATCTGGTTTGGTCTGCCGCGTTTCCGTAGACTCGTGAACGCGCTTTCAGGAAATCCTATACACTACTGTTTATGCTCTAAAAACATTCTAAATGACTTCGTTTCGAGTAAATTCTGGATGCTACCCACTCAGGACACTTGGAATACATTGGACGAGCAGTATGGAGGAATATTGACACGTTTTTTGTGGACTTTTATGGACCTTTCTGCCTCGGGCGCCATAGACCTCCATTATTTGAATGTCAGCAGACAGCAAGAAGCCTCCCAGATCTCCAGATGCATTTGAGATATCAAAAAAGTACTCCAGAGTGTTGTTCAGCATGGGGGTGAGTAGAAAATGAAGGCTAATCATGTTTTGGGTGTACTATTCCTTTAATTTTAGTAGGTAAATGAGACAGTTTGCCAATGGAATGAGTATTTTTACTCTTAAAATAAGATAATTGGATAATAAGCACTTGAAATAAGACAATGCAATTGTGTTTTCTTATTTTAAACGTAAATTGTCTTGTTCCATTGGCAAAATGTCTCTTTTGTCTCCTCAATCCAAGAACAAATGCACATATTTTAAGAATTTTTTTCCAATGTATATGCATACAGCGCCGTGCCTAGCTATCAGCCTCACACGGCTGTCTGTATGATGCACAGAAAGTTTGCCACGTTTGTGTTTGTCCCGACTGTAGCTGAAGGAATCCCCGCCCACTAAGACGTCCTCTGAGAAGAAAAAGGTTATCTAAGAAGTGACGCATATTTCCATTAGCAGCTCATTTGTTCAGCTGAGGAAAGGTCGGTCAGTTCAACGCCGCTCAAATCATGTTCAAATCATGCTTTTATATTTCAAATCATTTCCATTGTAGTGGAGTAGTATCTCCATGGGGGAGCAGTCTGTATTTGCAGTGCAGCCGTAGTGATGTGATTTGTGGAGACACCAGAACAGCAGCCGTCTAGACTGCTGCTCGGTTTGTGGCTTTTGTCAGACGGCTTGATGAAGCATGCTGGATGTTTACCGGAGAGACAGAAGCCTTCTGGTAGCAAACCCAAGGATGCAGGCAGATGTGAAGCTAAATGAATGCTGCCTAGTGCTAAAGCTACTGTAGCTGTAACAGTGTTCAAACACAATAAGCCCACAGCAGACGGATTCATCAGCTGGAGATGTTATAAATTATGCTGACTCATCGTTGCTCCTGGAAAAGGGGCTTTAGAAGTCGGCGTCCTTTAAGACGTAACGTCCTCAGAAAGACTAGAGCAGAGCAGCAGCTAGCGGGTCGGCCTAGAGGTTAGGGTATACAGCTTGGAATCCTGAGGTTGTGAGTTCCAAACCCACTCCCACAGACTTCCACTCTGAGCAAAAGAACCCTAACCCCAGGTTCCCCCCAGGGCGCCGCACAATGGCAGCCCACTGCCTCCCCAGGGGATGGGTTAAATGCAGAGGGGGAATTTCGTTGCTCTATAAAGCAGGTGTAGAAGGCTCCTTACTTGTTGAAGAGGACACACCATCCGCAGTGAGGGTCTCCTGATCCCAGACAGGCGGAGCAGCTGCTGTGCTGTTCGCAGCTCTCCACCGGCAGCTTGCTCACCTGAGGACAGACAGACACACAGACGGCCTCAGACCTGCAGACACAGAAACGCCTCCTTCCAACGCCGGACCTCTAACCAACGTTTATCGCTTCACATCTGTTTTGCTTTTTAGGTTGAAATGTGGAGGTTTTGTTCTCAGTTTTAGCTGCTGAATGACATCCGGGTTTAACTGGTTATACTGGTTTACTGGACAAAATGTGAGTTTTGATCTCGAAAAGAAAAATCAATTAATTGCTACTAACTAATATTACGGAAGAGGATTAGGGCCACTGAAAAAAAAATTAA
>NW_015151118.1:92123-94028 GCF_000732505.1 Cyprinodon variegatus
GAAAAATCTTCCTGGATGGAAGAGAAACGGCTTCAAACTTGGAGACAAAGTCCAGTGGATTGATTTTAACTTTTTTTGGAATAATGACTTTGATCACACTACAGTCATTAATAACTATAATAATAATAATTAGAATGGTCTTTTTGGGAGTTTCTGGGTTTATTGGTTTTATTCTGGACCTCCTACAGTCTCTCTCTGGTTGAGACCCGTTTCTGGAGGTTTTTTTGGTATTTTGAACAGACTTAAAGCTGCCTTTAGTTTTTCTTTCAGTGAATTATAGTAATTTAGACTTTATAAATAGAGGGTTATTTTGATCCAGAGATCCAACCTTATAAATGCAGGAGGTCTGGTTTAGGTTCTGGTTAGAGGTCATTTTAAACCTTGGATCTGAGCAGCTGAGGGCATCTTGAGGACACTTCTGGGTTCAGTGGGTTTATTGCACATTCCTTCCTGGGTATAAATTATAGAAATATCTCCTACCAGATCCAGATCCTGCTGTGGATGCAGTTGGAGCCATTTTTAACTTCCAGCTAATAGCAGGTCTGCCTTTAGTGCCGTTTTTTTTCCTGCTGGTTGTGAACTTGGACTGTTTTCTGCTCTGATTGGTCGCTGTTATGAGAACCTTTATGACACGTTTGATCTGAGTCACGTCTCCGTAACGATTCACTGGATTCGCTCAGCATGCTGCTGCAGCAGGACCTCTTCAACTGGGACATCATTTAGGGAACCAGTTAGTCCCACACTGATCCTAACAGACAGACAAAGCTTGTGTGTTTTACCCAGAGTTCCTTGCAGCACAGAGTCAGTAAACAGAGAGAACACTGAGCGTCCCATTCACCCGTCCACTCATCAGTCCATTCATTGTGTCACTCGGACGGCGCCGTCTCCTCTCTGACCTCATTATCGGCTTTCTTAAAGAGACGGCGCCGCTGCGGCCCAGAGCTGCTGACTCTGGGATTCTGATTGGCTCGTTCCGACCGTTTTTTATGTTACAACGGGGAGTTTGGACCCGGCTGACTCAGCTGAAAACGTCCCGAACAGGAGCGTAGATTTCTGAGCCGCTCAGACTTAATTAGGATTACAGGACGGTTGGGTTCCTCGCCGACCTGAGATTCATCACTTCAGAGACACATTTACTGAACTTCCTGCCAAGCAGCCTCTGCAGTTCAGCAGGCTGCAGGTGATTGGAGGAGCTGGTTTCTGGAGCTCCCAGCCAATCAGACTTACAGTCCAGTGGACTACCGGCCCGGTTCACTCACAGCTCTGGCACTAGCTGCACTTTCCTTCATTCTTAGGTTTTTATTTTTACTCTAAGGATGTTTATATCATTTAAACCAACAGATTTTCTTCTTTCTTCATCTAAAGGTGTTAAACATGTTATTCTAAAAGATTCTCAGTCATTCTGAAAGCGTTATAAATCAATCCTCTGGACTTTGTTTCCAAGTTTAAAGACGTTTCTCTTCCATCCAGGAAGATTTTTTAATTCAAAAAGTCAGAAATGGCGTTTAGTTCCAGGCTTTATAGAGCGGACCAAACAACCTCTCCACTAATGCATGGCCCAACATAGAAGAGCGCCCTCCTCTGGAGAAGACTCTGTGGTACATCTACACCATATGGACAAAGAACATTCATTAGAGGACCAGAATGTTCACATTTTGGACAAAGAAGACAGGTGGTTTGAGAGGGGCGTGAAGGAAGCATCTATGTTAAGAAAGAAACCTTAAACAGGAGGGGGGAATCAGATTCTAGCTTTCAAAAACCTAGAATATATAGATATATAGAGATAGAGTTGATTCCTTCCCGCTATCATTGCAGCCCCAACCCCTTTACAGGAGAACAGGCCAACAATTCCCTCTAATGCCCCCCTTTCAGAGACATAGACAGGTATGGGGCATTGCAGGCTAA
>NW_015151118.1:97233-98891 GCF_000732505.1 Cyprinodon variegatus
AAGCCTATAGCAGCAGAACTATAGAGATAGCTCAGGATAACCTGAGCCACTCTAACTAGAAGCTTTATTAAAAAGGAAAGTTTTAACATTCTGCTGATGGACCTGGACCTGCTGGAAACGTAACCAAAAAAAAAAACAATTTTTTTCTTAAAATAAGAGCATATTATCTTGAATTGAGGAGGAAAGTGAGACACTACGCCAATGAAACAAGACATTATACGTATTTAAAATAAGAAAGAACAATATTCCATTGACAAATCATCTTATTTACATACTAAGGGTAAATTCACTTCATTTGAGAAAATGTTACGTATTTCTAGATTGTTTTTGCGTAACGGGTCAGTTAAAAAACGACCCGTTACCTCGTTCTCAGTCGCCCGAATCAGATCCAAACGCTTCTGGTCTAAAACGGCCAGAGGAGCAGTTGGTGTTAAACACGTTTGTTGATTCTCAGTGTTTATCCTGCATAGCTGCTGGAAACATGATGCTGCACCCCCACAGATCCGCAGCCTGACATTCCTCTGTAACGCAACACCCCACCCTGTGTGTGTGTGTGTGTGTGTGTGTGTGTGGGGAGGGGGGGGATGTAACTGTGAGGTCCAGACCGCTGGTCCAGCTCATTTTAGATAAACTGACTTCATAACCGATGATTCCCAGCCAATGTCACTGATAAGAGACGCACACGGAGGGAAAAGGAACTTCTATACATGTGGATGAATCTTTCTGTCAGAAACTGGAACCAGAACCACCTCCAGTGTTAATCTGGATCATTTTAAAATGATTCATCGCTTCCTGAATGGGTAAAATTGGTCAGAACTCTGTTAGAAGCGTTTATAAAAGAGGAAGGATGAAAGAAGAGCAGCAGGTTGCTCATTTGTTGGATCTCCCGTGCTTCACGTCCAGCTTTGCTCTCCTCGCTCTGCCTCCTCCCGATCGAGTCTTTTACGCCCCTCTCCTCTGGTTCCGCGTCACGTTTCCCTCTGCTGTGTTTGCTTTGGGTGAACTCTGGCTTTCTGAAGGAAATCTAGTTCTGTCAGAACCATTAGTGTCTGTTAACGGAGCCATTCGCCTCTCATTCAATCTGTCTGCCTCTCAGTGTCATTCACAAACACATTAGCACAGCCTGAAACTCAACACCTGCACTGCTTTCACTGCGGCACACTCACACCCAAACACCCCCCCCGCCCCCCGCGGGCCTGGAGCGGACCGCTCTCTGGTTTCGTCCAGCTGCTGCTGCCCCTCTCCATGTTCACAATAACGGGACAAATTAGTAAAGGATGTTTCTTCATCCTCAGAGGGAAAACAGGAAGTTCTGGAGAACCAGACTGAGCCCGACCCGCTAAGAGGACTCTACAGTCACTTCTACTCAAGATTCGCTCTTTATTGATATGTTCCTGTTTGGCTGTGACTCCATCCTGGAGAGAAATATCAGCCGAGCTGCTGCCATCAACACCTTTGGTTATAGATGTAGATCAACACCCACTGGTCCTCTGGGCGTTTTAGATGGAAGCGTTTGGCTCTGATTGGGGGGACTGAGAGCGGCGTAGCGGGTCGGTTCAGTTTAGATCCAGGACTACTAAAAACCATAAAGTTGAAAGGAACACACGCGTCCAGGAGGTCCATCAGCACAATATTAAAACTTTCCTTTTTGATAAAGC
>NW_015151118.1:100000-102248 GCF_000732505.1 Cyprinodon variegatus
ACGGATCTAGTTCAGACACATCGTCTCCTATTCCTGATCTGTTCATCAGAATCAAGAAGCAGACAAAGAGGAGTCCTTTCAGCTCCTTCAGACGGTGTTCATTCAGCCATCGGGGCCCAGGGGAGGAAGACGAGGAGGAGGAAGGGCAGTGAAGGGTGAAAGAGCCTTTGGGGGGGGGGGCTGTTAAGCTTATTAGGCGTCTTCCCATCCCCCTACTCTCTGCAGACACAATAAGACCACCAAGTGATGGATTAAAGCCTCAGGCTCCGTCTGAAGCTCCAGCTCTGCTCCACGGCTGGAGGAGGAACATCATCAGATGTTGACAGCATCATCTTCTGACCTCTGACCTTCACTGCTTCCTGCTTCTGCTGGTCACAGGTTTCCCTGGAGGTCTGAAGGTTCACAGCTGCCCCTAACTTTTGGGTTTCAGAACCACTCAATGTGACCGACACAATGGTTGATTACCCCAGAAGATCAACTGTTTTCAGCTCATTAGATCAGAATCACTAAGGTCCAGCCAAGTGCAGAAGATGGCAAACGGTAAAACTCAGAAGCTCCCAAAAACACACAATTATTTCCTCTGTTTAATGGATCCAAGGATCCAGGATGATCTTCCTGTGGTTCTATTAGTGAATCTAAACTCTGATCAACTCCTTCAGTTCTCCTAAATGGGTCCATTTAGCGGCGCTGATGGAGGAGCAGCAGAACTTCTCTGCTGGATCAGAAGGAGACGATGAGAGAAAAATGGAAACAATTGGAACAGGATAGAAGAAGACATGCTAGCAGTTAGCATGGTAGATGGAACAGGATAGAAGAAGACAAGCTAGCAGTTAGCATGGTAGATGGAACAGGGTAGAAGATGGCATGCTAGCAGTTTAGCATGAGAGATGGAGCAGGAAAGAAGAAGACATGCTAGCAGTTAGCATGGTAGATGGAACAGGGTAGAAGATGACATGCTAGCAGTTTAGGATAGTAGATGGAACAGGACAGAATAAGACATGCTAGCAGTTAGCATGGTAGATGGAACAGGGTAGAAGATGACATGCTAGCAGTTAGCATGGTAGATGGAACAGGGTAGAAGATGACATGCCAGAGGTTAGCATGAGAGATGGAACAGGAGAGAAGAAGACATGCTAGCATTTAGCCTGGTAGATGGAACAGGACAGAATAAGACATGCTAGCAGTTAGCATGGTAGATGGAACAGGACAGAAGACATGCTAGCAGTTAGCATGGTAGATGGAACAGGACAGAAGACATGCTAGCAGTTAGCATGGTAGATGGAACAGGACAGAAGACAAGCTAGCAGTTAGCATGGTAGATGGAACAGGATAGAAAAAGACATGCTAGCAGTTAGCATGGTAGATGGAACAGGATAGAAGATGACATGCTAGCAGTTAGCATGGTAAATGAAACAGGATAGAAGACAAGCTAGCAGTTAGCATGGTAGATGGACAGGATAGAAGAATACATGCTAGCAGTTAGCATGGTAGATGGAACGGGATAGAAACAAGCTAGCAGTTAGCATGGTAGATGGATCGGGATAGAAGAAGACATGCTAGCAGTTAGCATGGTAGATGTAACAGGATGGAAGACATGGTAGCAGTTAGCATGGTAGATGGAACGGGATAGAAACAAGCTAGCAGTTAGCATGGTAGATGAAACAGGATAGAAGACAAGCTAGCAGTTAGCATGGTAGCTGGAGAAGGTTGATGAGGTCATGACCTTCATGGAGCAGAGTCGAACATTCCTTTGAGCCAGAACCAGCTGTTTTAAATCTCTGCTAACAGAACAAAGTCTCTTCCAGCTCTGATCGGTGGTTTAGAATAAAAACAGAGAGCTAGCTCACCGTTAGCTTCCGCTACATTGGAAGGAAAGTAAACAGTCTGACAGCATAAATAACAATAAATACGTAAAATATAATGATGGACTACTTTATTGTAAAAAAACATTAAGTTCCCTATAAGTTCACCTTCATAGAAGCAAAAAGTCATTTTGTAAAGAAAATGGCTGCTTATTATTTAAATGCTGATAAGATCAGTCAACTTTATCAATTAATATCTTAGATTTCTACTTTAAATTTATTCTGTTTTATATAATTTCATATTTTAAATATCCAAACATGTGAAAGATTGTGGGATCTCCACTGGCACTGCGTGGTTTCCCTGAGGGATGCCCGACTGAACCATCGTTCCTGAATCAGGAGGTTTGGGTCAGAAAGGTTCTGTTTAATCTGCCGTTTATCGATCC
>NW_015151118.1:103315-105616 GCF_000732505.1 Cyprinodon variegatus
AAAAAAAAAAAAGGACAGCAGCTTGAATCTAATTAAAAAAGTCCTCGTCTGTCTTTAATCCAGTAATTTACAAGCAGAGGAACAGGAAGCGGCGGCTGATGGAAGCAGCTGACACCTTTAATTCAGGCCTGACCCCGACCCCGTCCACACAGACGCAGGATTTGTGAGGCAAAGCAGGGACAAATCCCGACCGGGAGACGGGAACTTTTATTTTCTTCTTAAAAAGCTCAGAGATTGTGCAAACGGAGCCAGCAGATTAGCTGCCGTCTTTGCTCATTTGTTCCAATCAAGATGAGTATTTGGATCCAGAGCTCGTTAGCAGGGATCAGGCAGATCCAGGATCAGGATTCTAGAGACGCAAATCCGATTAAGTCCTGCAGAAAGTGACTCCTGCAGGACGATGAAACTCCAGGAAAGCAAATAAAAAAAGGTGAGATTGCAGGGTGTCTTCCCCCCCCAGGCTGTTCTGGGATCAGTTGATAAACCAAACCTGCCCTCAGACACCTTCCCATCTCGTCTGTATTTCGGGCTAAAGTGAGCCATTTCCAGGTGTTCTGTGATTAAAGCTCAGCCCGTTCTTCCCTCCCTCTCTTCTCTTATCGTCTCATATTTCCCTTTTCTCTTTCCATCTCCTAATCCGTCTCTTCTCCTGCCCTGCTCCTTCCTCTCCTCCACACAGCGTCTGATGCAGATAAAAATGTTGCCTTCTGTTGAGTCTCTGCTTCCCAATCCAACGAGCCGCTCTCTTTCTGGGACATTTTTTATTTGATTCACGGCATTTTACCTCCCAGACGGTTTTCCTGGTGGTTAAAGATGAGGCTGAGTCCCTCATTTGTTTCACAGCTGAGGGAGAAAAATAAATCTTCTCATATAATTATTAATTGCGTTAACATTTTCAACCCAATGATGCAAAATGTGCGATCTTTTCTTAAGCTGCAGCGCTAGCTGATTCGATTTTTTCTGTTTCCATGGAGATTTTCCAACGTAATTCTTCAAAATGTGCAAAAAAAAAAAAGTTTGATGGAAACACATCTAACAAAAAATATTTCATATTATTTGTAATATTTAAATTTGTTCGACGTTCTGAGACAAACATGCAATAAAATAAGAAATCAGGAAGGAGGCGACATTTTTATATCCTGTGAAATAATTCAAATACCGCCTAAATAAACTGCTTTACACAAAGTAAAAACCAACCATGGGGAAATGTTTTCATTCTGGTCGCTCTTTCTCTGAATACTCTGCATAATCCAGCCTGTAGCCAAAGAAAAAAACATGCAGCTAAAATAATTCACCATTTAAAGCCCCGTTCACCTTGCTGTAATGAAGAAAGTCTAATTAAAGATTTGCTCCAGTAGCTGTTAACGGCAAAGGTCTCCCACACAGGGACAGTACCGGCTCAGGATTCCTCCTAATGGCTTATTCTGTGGGGGATTTTTCACCCCAGCAGCGACTAAATGAGTAAAACACAGAGGTCAGAGGTCAGGACGGCGTTTTCCAACCAAGGTTGGTTAAATCGCAGCGCGTGCATCACGCTCACCTGCAGCCTTTCAGGCAGAACAAACCGTTTTATTTTATCTATGTGTGACGTCAAGCTAAAATGCTTCCTTGGAGACAATCTTTATGGATTATCTGTAAAACAGTCAATAAGGGGGGGGGCATCAGGAAGACTGATATAAAAGAAAGAGATGAAGTCATTTCCCAAGGTGAAGCAGGAAGATGAACATGCAGCGATGCAGCGATGCAGCTTTAGCAAACAAACCAAATCTCTTCTGATCAACAAACTGCTTTAAATTCTGACTTTCCAGCTTTTTAGACTCATGAAAAAGTCCAAAAAATGCTTTCAAGTTTTTACAGCAGAAAACAGTTAAAGTGAGACGATGAAATTGATTTTTGCCTGTAATTATTTTTACATCCATTCTGCCGTATTTTAACCCCTTCAGCCCTGATGGTTTATTCCTAATTTTAACATTTTGAATTGAAAGGGATGGATGGGAAGAAAAACGTCTTCAAACTTGGAAACAAAGTCCAGTGGATGGTTTTTTACCGTATTTTCACGACCATAAGGCGCACCGGATTATAGGGCGCGTTTTTTATATACTGGTAAAAATATCTTCTACTACGTTTAAATACTTCTACTGCGTATTTAAAAATAGAGCGGGAGCAGAACTGAGTATGATTGTGCTTTATTCATGTATTTATTACAAAGTATTAATCAAACCCATCAAAGTCATCATCCTCTGTTTCTGAACAAAACAGCTGCGCTAAATCAGACATGCCAATTTCCCCTTCTTCGCTGTC
>NW_015151118.1:107740-109109 GCF_000732505.1 Cyprinodon variegatus
TTTTCAAGATGACTTGGATAATATCGCGTTGTGACAAACACCAGACTTGATCAACAGCCGATACCGCACCGTGACGTCACTAACCAGTAGGTGGCAGTAGTGTTCTTTGACAAACATGGATGCCTCCAGTAAAGCACATTCACATGAAAATTACTCTGAATTAAAAACACTCATCATTTATAGAACAGGATGGAATCATTTCAGATTTAAAGAACTTTCAGAACTTTTCCTTTAAAGCTCTAGCTCTATCCTAACCATGGAAATAATCATTAACCCATCATTACCAGAGCATAACGAACCTGAACCTACTTCACACCGTAGTCGTAAACCTAACTGTTATTAAAATTAGGCGGCGAGGAGCAGCAAGCGGTCCTCGCTTCTATGGTAAAACTGGGATCACACACAGAGCCATGCCTGGAGGTGGAAACGCTTCCTGAGAAGCTCCGCCATTTATTACTGAGGCAGCTGCAGCAGAGACAGGAACACGGCGCTACATTAAATAATTACTGGAAACTAACAAACAGAAACACGGGAGGAAGACCCTGGCAACCAGACCCCCCCTCCCCCCACACACACAGAGAGAGGGTCAAACCGAGAGGAAATCATCAGGGCGCTCTGACAGCTCCTTTAGCTCCACACTAACAGTGGAGACGCTGGCAGGGACAGATGATGAGACTAAGATCTTCCAGCCTGCAGAGACCAGCCGCTCGCTGCGGCGTCTCGCCTTCTTAGGCAGCAATAAGTCGTACGGCAGCCCAGCGAGACACGACTTTCAGGATTTATTCTGTCTGAGACTCAAACCAGCGGAAGAATAAAAGCAGCTCCACACCTGATCCTCTCAGGGTCAGAGGCAGCAGCCGACATCTTCCTGCGCCTGAAAAACAACCTTTCATACGACGACGCATATTACACCTTTTAAAACAGGTCGAGGCTCCTCCCCCTCTGAGCATTCGCCCTAGACCTTGGTAGGAGTAAACCCCCTGATTGGTCCACCTCACCCAGCTGATTCACACCATGGTGTCAGGGGTCCCAAATCCCAGGGGCCACCTGGTCCAAACAGCATCACCTCGGTTTATGTTTCCTTAAAATTCCAAACATTCGTGGCTCGCCAAGCTTAATGACCTCCAAACAGGAAGCCGTCCCTCTGCTTCAGCATCATGTTGATCTAAATATGCTGAAAAACAGCATAATGCCTTCAATCCAGTCATTTGGGGAGCTTTCAGGTTAACCAGCAGCTCCACTGAAATGAACTGGACAGATTGGAGTGGGAACCTAGAGATCAATCAACTAGATGGGATCTTAACCAGTTAAGAGCAGCAGGCTGAATTCTCAATAGATTTTATAGGCTAGGCTTAAAACTTTCCTTTTT
>NW_015151118.1:110187-112467 GCF_000732505.1 Cyprinodon variegatus
CCTCTACTGCTGCAACAACGCAGTATAAGGGGGCGGGACTTATCTCTGAGGACCACCTGAGGAGCAGGACATTCTGCAGCAGGTTCTATCAGCTGGACCCACAGAGCTGAGAGCAGAACCCATTTCCTCACCCAACCAGAACCACAGACTTTCGGCTCCGTGGACCAATCATGAAGCAGAACCGGAGCTTAAACACAAACAGAACCAAACAGCGCCGCCTTCCAGCTCCAAAGCTTCCCATGTTTGTTTTTCCTTCCTCTGTTTATTTGGAGAAGGAAGCTCTTCCGAAGCGGACCCTGGCTCCAGTCCCACCGTTTCCCAGTTTACACACCAGTACATTTAAACACAAACACTCTAGAGGCCCGACTCTGGCAGAGCAGTTCAGCCGAAGAGCAGCTTCCAGACCGCTGCATCTCTCCGATTGGTTGAATGAATGAATTCATGTTCTCACTCAGGTTCTGATCCAGACCCGGTTCCTTCCTGCTTCAGCCTCAGCAGCACCGCCGTCCCTGAGAGAAGCTGCTGCTGCATTTTTACAGAAAACAACAACAAATCGGACCTGGACTCGTCAGCCTGAGGTTACGGGGGGTTAGGGATGATTTCTCTGTTGCCACAGCAACTGCCAATCGTCTCTAATCTAATTAGAGCCAATCAAAACAAAAACACCAGCTGCTCCTCATGGGAGGAAGAGCCGGGGGAGGGGGGGCATCACTGGGCCCAGGTGTGCAGCTTCATGCAGTCAGAACCGGTTTAGATCCGCTGCTCAGCGGGTCTGGATCAGAACCGCGGTAAAGAGGTGACCTCTGGTTAATTAACTCCTTAACGAGCCTCATCTGGTGGACCAATCAATGATCAAAGCTCGTCCACAGACTACCTCCCAGGCTTTCTATTGGCCGAGGCACCCCCGCCTCCACCTGAGCTAAAGTTTTCACTCCCTCTCCTCGTTTCATCGCTGGTTAAACTGTGACCCGACCTTTGTGAGGAAGACCAACGCAGGTTCCTCTGAAAATCTGAAAAGTGCGTCTCGCTGTCATTAGAACCATCTATGACCGGAGGACACGTTAAGGCGGATGTCATGTGGTCCATGTGAGCAGAACACCTTCAACCTCATGTCTGCTGCTTATAACTAGTGCTGGACCGGATTCCTCGTTCAGCTAATTAGCATTTTCTTTATTCTTTGTAGGCCGTCAGCTAACGTTTAGCTTCTGCTCAGCAGTTAGCGATCTACCTGCTCACAATGTATTGTCTAAAAACCCCGTCGGACGCAGCCCCGCAGCCAGATGGTGCTACTCAGACTCGTCTATCAGGAAGCCAAATGCCAAATTTTCTCCCGACCTTAAGTTGGCCCCCCCACCTACTTCAAATCAGACAAAATTAGTATCAAACGTTTGTGCTACGTTTGTGCAGCAAAAATTTTCGTTTGTGCCGCTATCGTTTTAAAGATATAAAGAAATATTTCTAGGGGTCATCAAAGGTCAAACAGCCCCCCCACCTTCTTCAAATCAGACCAAATGAGTGTCAATTAACTCAGCTGCGTTTGTGCTGGTTTGGCTTTGAAGATATTAATGAAAATGTAAAGGTCAAAAGGTCAACCAGCCCCCCCACCTTCTTCAAATTAGACAAAATTGGTGTCAAACGTTTGTGCAGCAAAAATTTTCTGTTAGTGCCGCTTTCATTTTCAAGATAGAACGAGATGTTTCTAGAGGTCATCAAAGGTCAACCCCCCCCCCCAAACCCCCCCACACACACTTTCTTCAAATCTTCAAATCCAAAGGAGCACAAACGAAAATTTTTGCTGCCCAAACAGAGATGAGTTAATTGACACCTATTTCGTCTGATTTGAATAAGGTGGGGGGGGGCTGGTTGACCTTTGATGACATCTAGAAATATTTCTTTATATCTTTAAAACGATAGCGGCACAAACGAAAGTTTTTGCTGCACAAACGTTTGACACTAATTTTGTCTGATTTGAAAAAGGTGGGGGGGCCAACTTCACTCAGGTTAAACTTCCTGATTGGATCTCTTTAACCCCTCAACACAGGACCCACGATCAAGCTGAAAGTCGGCCCGATCAAAAAATTGTCGCAAAACTGAAGAATCGGACGGAAAAGGCCAAAAGAATTAGGGATGCAGGATATTGGGATTTTGGCCGATATCCGATATTTTAAAACTCATGTAGCGGATAACCGATATCGATACCGATGTTAAAGCTGGACAAAAATAAGTAGTCATTGAAAATAGCAGTTTAGTTATCCATTTCTGACACTTTGAAAAATAATA
>NW_015151118.1:113005-114942 GCF_000732505.1 Cyprinodon variegatus
TTGTTTCTATGTGGGTTCTCCTCCTACAGCCTTCAGAACCGCTGATCATTTGGACTTTCATCAACCTTAAAGCTGTTTAGGTTCTGATGCGACCGAGCATTCGCATCCCGAACGGTTCTCCACATCAACTCTGATCTCCTGGAACGAGATCCTCTGCAGAACCTCCTTCAGCTCCAGGTCTCTGTTGTTGTGAAGGAGAAACCTTAAAGCTGGAGGAAACCTGGAGGATCTTCACAGAACAATCACCTGTGGCTTTTCTACATGTGAGATGCAGCTGAGATCCGGTTCCTCTGCAGCTCGGTGCTGAAAGAGACAAACAGGTGCAGCCGTCTGCGCTATAACAGTGATAATGATCCAGAAGCAGGAAGGAGCGGATCCGTTCGTCTGCGTGTTTGGAAGCAGGTGCAGGAGACGTTACTGTTATTAGAATAAAAGCTTTAATTCCCTGTCGTCTCATTAGCCAATAATGGTCCCGGTTCCTGTGAATGCTGCAGCTGATTGGCCGACTCCTCTCCGCTAATTCACTTTGTCCTAATGGAGAGCAGGAAGTGTTCTTTTAAGATGAAAAAAAAGCTTTCAGTCTGTCAGATTCAATCTGCGGCAGAGAACGAAAAAATGACAATAATTCATGGTTTCATGGTTCGACGCGAGGAGCTGCGGCAGCATAACGTCTGTAATTAGACCGGGTTTTTTTTCCTGCTCCAATTAAGCAGCAGGACCGATCCCAATTACAATCAGAGATTTCTACAATCAGCGCTTCCCTGCAGCTGAATTCAGCCCAGAGGCAACAGGAGCAACAAGTTTTTATCAACGCGCCTCAATCTGCCCGGCTGGTTATCAGCTAGTGACAGGTCTGCAGGAAGCCCCGCCCACAGCGCTGTCTGGACTGAGGGAAGCCTTAATATGATAGGTCTGATCAGTATGGTTCAACCAGATGTCTATCTAACCCTCCTCTGCTTATAGAACATCTGGAGCTCCTGGAAACGGACCTTCTGTGGCAGAACCCAATGAGTCTGAGATGGAGAACAGGTCCAGGATAAGATCCGCTGGAGAACCAAAGGGAGATAAAACTTACTTGACCAGGCAAATATATATATATATATATATATATATATATATATAGACGGGTTCTAAAGGTTGTCCAGCAGCTGACTTAATATATTTAAGGAGTTTGCAGCAGGCTCTGCTCCCGCTGCTGCTCCTGCTGCTCCTGCTGCTCCTGCTGATGATGATATTTTCCCTCCAGCAACCAGAATGACATTTTCCTGACAGGAGGAGCTGATTAGTCCCAGACTAAATGTAATCATTGATTCTCCCTGACTGCGCTCTGCTCCAAAGCTGCAGCTGGACCCGGGGATCAGTGTCACCGCTGCAGACCCTGCAGAGGGTGCGGCTGGGTGACCTCACTCTGAGCAGATCCCTGAGCTGCCGCAGGATGAAGATTCCCCGCGCCGCAGAAAGCACCAGAGCTAACGGCAGCAGCTACGCTCGTTAGGAGGATGTTTGATGTTTGAAGGTCGGACCTTTTACTGCTCTGTTTATTCCAGTGAGCCGACCTCTGGTCCCAGAGCGAGCTTCTCCCCGCTGAGCATCTAATATCCGGGTTTGGGACCTGTTAGTGGAAACGGGCCGATCCAGACCAATGTTTCCAAACTCACGGCTGTCACCACGCTCTCACCTCGGACGGAAAAGGTTTCCACCGTTTTTCTGCAATAAGCCGCCATATTTAAGGGGCAGCAGGACTTTTCTAGCCTTAACCCCACCGGGTCCCGTACAGAGTAGGGGTGGGTATTGCCAAAGAAGTCACGATTAAATTCAAATCACGATTCACAAGCCACAATGCGATTCTATCACGATGCATCACGATACTTGAATTATTGCGATGCATTGCAATATTTTCTCCTCCATGTTTTGTTTTTGGATGACTCTGCACAGTA
>NW_015151118.1:115407-119465 GCF_000732505.1 Cyprinodon variegatus
ATACTTGGCGTCAAGAATCGATGCAGTATATCACGAAAAATAGAATCACGATGCATCATCATGACGATTATTTGGCACACCCCTGGTACAGACGGCAGCTGATATTCATCCATTTATACAAAATGGCCAAAACACAGTCACATGGTGTTTCATCCACACGCCATTCAAACAGGGCTTTAACATTTCTAAAACGTGTTTCAAAATTATTTTTTTTTAAATACTTTTTGTTTTATAGGTGTGTAAACAAATAAAAAGAGATAAAAACTCTGCGGGAGTAATGCAACAGCAGGTATTCATTCTTAGCCCCGCCCCCTAATGGCCGCCATCATTGGAAACTAGAAGCTCAGACCTTTCCAAGGACGGGTTGCAGCAGTAGCAGCTGGCCAATAGAAAAAAAGATATATTTTATATTATATTATTATATTTTTATATAATTTAAATGTATTAATATGAATTTCTTGGATCATGTGCAAGTTACATATTTAAGGTTTAATAACTAGTAAAGCGTCACTCAACTTTTCATTTTTCATTGGACCTGTGCAGTCGCTCATGTCAAGTCGCCATGTCTGTCTTGGCTACTGTTTACGAGTGTGTGAAAGCGGAAAGAAAGTAGTGGCATAATAGGTTTAGCGCCACCGCAGCACGGGAGGGAGAATTACATTCAGGAGCAAATGGATAAAAATAGACTGAAGGAAAAAAAGAATCGATTGATTCTCCTGCGGACGTGTCGACGCATCGGATCATCAGCTGTTGGATCGATGCATCGATACGAAATGATTATTATTTAAACTACTAGTTCCTTCTGGGTCCATCTGGTACCAAAGTTCTTCTCTCTCCAGTTTTCATTCCTGTGACCCGGTGTTAGATTTTACTCCATGTTTACCATCGGACCCATCAGAGGAACATCAGAATCTGTTTGGGTTAAAGAACACGACCCAGGAGGTTCTGACCCGTTTTATCTGCTTCTTTCATCTCGGTTTCCTTCCTGTCTGTTAGAACCTGAGAGGTTCTGCTGAGCTGCTGCTGAAACCCGGAGCAGGCCCGGTTCTACGGGCCGGGGAACGGCTCCCAGCTCTATGGAGGCAGGAATAATATCAGCTGATCTGACAGCTGATTGGTCCAGACAGGGGGTGATGTCACCAGAACGCTGCGGCGGCAGGAAGGCTGGGGGGTCCCAGGAGGATGGGTGTGTGTGGAGGTCTTTGTTCTGCTTCCAAAACAAACGGGCCTGAAGGGGAGAGGAAACACGCCGCCGCGCCACACGCTCCGTCGGCCAATCACGGCGCCTCTCTGCTCCTCCACCTGCTCCAGCGTCTCCTGGTGTGGAACCACCCGGATCTGACCAGACGGGATCTAACTGGGTCATGTGACGTGGCAGGAAATGGACCTGATACCTCAGAGCATGGACATGAAGCAGCACCAGAGGAGACCTGAAGGTCCGGTTCAGTCCGGTTAAACTGAGACCTGAACTGAGATGAGGAGCTCAGAGGAGGAGTTGAGAGGAGAAACTGAGAGAAGGAGCTGGTAGGAGGAACTGAGAGGAGGAGCTCAGAAGAGGAGCTCCACAGGAATGAGGAAACCTCCTCTGACCTTTGACCTTCCAAATCTGATGAGGAAACATCTGTTCTCTACATCTCCACCATCAGGTGGTTCCTTCAGGACCGCCGCTCCAAACCACAGAAGAAACATATTTGCTCCACTCAGCATCCAACCGTCATCCATCCATCCATCCATCCATCCATCCATCCTTCATCATCCATCCATCCATCCATCCATCCATCCATCCATCCTACCTTGGTCAGCTGTCCGCTCCTGGTTCCCACGAACACCACAGTGTGTTCTCCGTAGGTGTAGGCCGCCACGGCGCCCATCCCCTCGGTGCGGTCCTCGTACAGCGGGTGTCCCTCGATCACCCTCAGGCCTCCCAGCGGCTGGTTCAGCACCTGGCCGCAGAAATCGTCTCCAATCTGCTTCGGCTGCGGAAACAAACGGATGAACAGGTGGTGATAAGATGTTCTGCCTCCCAGCAGCTAAACTCTGGATCTGCTGCTGGTTTAAACAGCTGATAAGGAGTCAGGGGTCAGTATTCCATCCAATAACCTCCATTCTGAAATCTGGAAAGCATCAGAAGCAGAGAGAACCTGTCATTCAGATGGAAGCACTTCCTGTCAGTCGGCTCAGCACCATAGAAAGCTTTCAAATGTATCCAGATTTGGGTTTCTGGACACATTCAGACTGATTTTCAGCTTCAAAGTACGAACATGTTTTAATATCTGCACTCCAAGCTTTTAACAGCAGGAAAACGCTGTTAAAGGTTCGGCTGCCATCATGCAGATGAATCATCAAAGCTGAGTCATCTGGAATGATTCTCAGCAGGAGACACCTGGACCACCGAGAACCTCACAGCTCCAACCTTCCAACCTGAACCTCCACAGAGGAGGGGGAGGTCACACGTCACCAACACAGAAATCACATTCTTGGTAAATTTCTGGTTGTCAGAGAGCTTCCTGTTTTCCTCCCACAGTTCAGAGAGGATAAAGCCGGGAGGAGACGAGTTATTAAAGAGTGCACACACACTCAGAGGTCGGCTAACACCCTATCATTAACGGGTTAAAGCAGCGGAGCGCCGTAGAGACCAAACTCTCTGCCTTCCTCCAGAAACCTGAGCTCTCCTTCTGCTGACTTTTCTTTCATTTACAGCGACCTGAGCTGAAAAGCAGAAACATGAAGGAACCTCAAAATTCTACTCAGTTTATTTCTATAGCAACAATTCACATCATGTCATCTCAGGTCACTTTCCAGTTCACCAGATCATCCAGTCAGATTGATTCAAAGTTTTCTATCTAAGGAAAACCAGCTGATTGCATCGACTCATTGACTCTTCAGCAATCCCTCACACTAAGCATGCTTGTAGCGACAGTGGAGAGGAAAAACTCCCTTTGAACAGGGAGAAACCTCCAGCAGAACCAGGCTCAGTGTGAGCGGCCATCTTTATCGTCTCATAAAGACGTAGCATTTCCCATTTGTTCTTCATATTCTAATAAACCCCAAAGTTCGCACAATTTGACAGAAACAAAATGGACATTTAGCTCCAACCAGATAATTTCAGAAACAGGAAATGTTGCATTATTTAGCTAATTAGCTGTAGAGGAGAAACCCATTCATTACAGTTTTTATCTCTGTAATTTATCAATGTAATGCAAAGATTAAGGAGCGGATGTGAGACTAAACAGACATTTCACCTTAGCTTAGCTTGACTTTATCATACTTTATTACTTTTTTAGCATTCATTAGCTTCCCTTTCTCACTCATCCTAGCTTCTGCTAGCTTACATTATTTATTACATTATTAGGCTTTTATTAGCTTATCTACCTTACGCTTATCTTAGCTCGATAAGTTCTAGAATACCTTAGCTCAGCTCAAGTTTATTAATTAAAGACCAAACTTCTAGCTAACAATCTAGCTATGTTATGTTGTTTTAGCCTACCTTAGCTTATTTCACCTTATTCTGTTCTAGAATACCTTAGCTCAAGTTTATTATTTAAAGGCCAGACTTCTAGCTAACAATCTAGCTATGTTGTTTTAGCCTACCTTAGCTTATTTCATGTTATTCTGTTCTAGAATAACTTAGCTCAGCTCAAGTTTATTATTTAAAGACCAAACTTCTAGCTAACAATCTAGCTATGTTGTTTTAGCCTACCTTAGCTTATTTCATCTTATTCTGTTCTAGAATACCTTAGCTTAGCTCAAGTTTATTATTTAAAGGCCAAACTTCTAGCTAACAATCTAGCTATGTTGTTTTAGCCTACCTTAGCTTATTTCATGTTATTCTGTTCTAGAATACCTTAGCTTAGCTCAAGTTTATTATTTAAAGGCCAAACTTCTAGCTAACAATCTAGCTATGTTGTTTTAGCCTACCTTAGCTTATTTCATGTTATTCTGTTCTAGAATACCTTAGCTTAGCTCAAGTTTATTATTTAAAGGCCAAACTTCTAGCTAACAATCTAGCTATGTTGTTTTAGCCTACCTTAGCTTATTTCATCTTATTCTGTTCTAGA
>NW_015151118.1:120764-123255 GCF_000732505.1 Cyprinodon variegatus
TAGCTTATTTTTAATCTTTTTTTCTAGTATATCTTAGCTCAGATTTATTTTTACTTATTTATATCTTAGCTCATACTATTTTATTCTGTCAATTTTATGAATTTTATTGAACTGAACTTTGTATACTTTTCTGGGTTTAGCTAATTGCATTATTGACTAATGTAGCTTGGTTCATTTTAGCTTAGCACAAATTCAGATGTGAAACGCTTCCAATATTTTTAATAGTTTCTTGTTATATTATGAGATAAAAGCCATGATGATTTAATGAATATGTGTTAAAATTAAGTTCACAGAGGTTTAAATTTATTTTGTTATATCATATAATTGGAGCCTGCTGTTGTTGTTTATCCTTTGCAGCGACGAACCAATAATTTCACAAAGTTCTCTGATCTCAGCTGTAATTTTATAATGAGCTAAAACCTGATGAGCTGCAGGACTGAATGGAGACCGAGTCCTCACAAGCATAACAAAAGGCTGCTCAAACACACACCTCCACAGAGGACAGATTGTGGCCTGTTGAGCAGACAGGAAGCCTGCTGCTGAAGCCTGATGAAGAATGAGACTGACTGTGTCTCACACACTCCACAATGCCATATTCTATCCCAACATCCACGCATGAACACACACACCCCCCCCACACACACACTCCCTGCTGTTGGTGACAAAAGAACCAGGTCAGAACTGGGGTATAAGCCCCGCCCACTGCAAACACAAACTGATCCCAGACCGGTTGTTATGATTCATGGCTTTTATCAGCGTCCGCGGATTGCCTGCGTCTTTTCGGATGGTTGGTTCCCCCGACTCCGTCCCGGCCCCACAACCGGGCCGCTGGCAGAGTTTCCCTGCCCGGTTGCCATGGTTACAACTGCAGGCCATTACAGGCGTGAATACGAACATCATCAACCCCCGACCTGAAATAACCCGTCTGCAGACTCACACTGAGACACATTTCCTTCAGCTTCGTTTTTCAGACGTCGCCGACAAAAGAAGCCGGTTTCAAGTCCTGTGGAGCGAATCTGGCTCAATCTGGGAATTTGATTTGATTCAAAGCGCAGAAAAACAGAAAATCTGGAAACCGTGAACCGCGGTTAGGAGGGAAACATTAGCAAAAGTGAAGGGAGGCGTGAAAGGATAATAGGTCCAAAGAACCACAACAGAAAAGTTCAATCAAATATGTCGTTTTTATTTAATCTGTTGAAAATCAGAATCAGCCGGATCCAACAGCAGAGGATCCAGAAATACGATTCA
Source organism: Cyprinodon variegatus (assembly GCF_000732505.1). Taxonomy (NCBI): domain Eukaryota; kingdom Metazoa; phylum Chordata; class Actinopteri; order Cyprinodontiformes; family Cyprinodontidae; genus Cyprinodon; species Cyprinodon variegatus. Next base: position 122,013 of record NW_015151118.1, read on the forward strand.
TTTCTACGGAGGGAATTTTGTTCCTTCGGTTGCAAGGAACTCGTTTAGAAATTTAAAATGAAATGCAACTCAGAAAGGAAAACTGAATCCGAAAAGGTTTTAAGAGAAACGCTGCCCATTTCTCAAATTTTATATTTTTATATTTTTGTTTTTATTTTTTGACATTTGATTATTTCTTTATTTTTCTTCACTTTGAGATTTGCAGGAAGGAAGGAAGGAAGGAAGGAAGGAAGGAAGGAAGGAAGGAAGGGTCAGTGAGGGTTACTCACCGTGTGGATGCAGTTAATCTCTTTGTTGAGTAACCATGGTAACGTGAGTTGTCCCTCTCCACGGTAACAGGACCGGATCCGTTCCTTCATTGCCAGGTTGATGTCATGCAGGGTGAAGAGACAAAGGACCGTCTCTCTGGGCGGGTTGGAGCGGTTCTTCTGACCCTGGAAACCAAAACATAAAGTCAGAGAGTCTCTGGTTCAAAACCCACAGAGGAGGAACGACAGAAGGAGACGCCACACGGGAGAGTCACCTGTGAGAAGACCACAAACAGGATGTCGTCGTCCTCGGACAGGCCGAGCGCCTGGGCCAGCCGCCGGCCCGGTTTCTGCTTGTAGGCGGCCTGGACCAGACGGTACTCCACGCCGTCTTTGGTGCAGCCCAGAGGAAACTCCACGTAGGAGTAGAACTCGGTGTCGTTGGAGCAGATCCTGACGATCTTGGAGGTGAAGAACTTCTCGCCGCCGGCGTCCATCTGGGTCAGCTGCGTGTCCAGCTGCAGCGTCAGGAAGTAGACGTAGGTGCGGCTGGAGAAGCCGTACACGTAGTAGATGTCAAAGGCCGGGTACGTGGACAGCGTGTCCGACGGGATCTTGATCTGCGAGGACACAAACTCATCCTGGTAAACCAGCAGGAACATGTGGTCGCTCTCCTCGTCGGCCACCAGCTTCCTGCTGGACAGGGTGGGGAAGTACTCCGACTTCCCGTTGATGGCGGCGCCGATGAACAGGCGGCTGCTGCCTTTCAGCGGCTTCTTCCTGCGAGACTCGGACGTCCAGTCTTCCTCTCCGACCACCACACCTGCAGAGGAGGGGGAGAGAGCGGTCAGAGGAACTGGATCAGAACCAGTTTGGTTCTACATACCAGACCTGGTGCATGAGGAAAAATCAGTACTGCATCCGACTCTGAAAACACCGTCCCCACTGCCAGACATGGAGGCGGCAGCATCATGCTGAGGGACTCGCTCCGTCCA
>NW_015151118.1:125958-131493 GCF_000732505.1 Cyprinodon variegatus
TTTACGTAAAAAGAACATTTGTGGTTCTACAAGGTTCTACGTATACAGAACGTTTGTGGTTCTATAAGGTTCTACGTATACAGAACATTTGTGGTTCTATAGGGTTCTAAGTAAGGAGAACCTCAGATTTAAAATCTGGATTGTTTTTTTTCCCGTTCTAAAGGTTCTGACCCAGTTTCAGTGTAAAGGTGAAGCAGTCCTTCAGGTGTTTGGAGTTCAGGAAGCCTGAAGCCCAGAGGGACCCATCCCGTGGTTCCGTCTTTAGAACCAGCCCTGTCGCTCCCTCTGAGGGTTGATTAGCCCCCCTCCCTCAGCAGCCCAGCTCACCTGCCATCCCATCAGGCTCCTTGGCTCCAGACAGGTAGTGCTCCTTCCGGTGGTGAGGTTCTCCCAGCTTGAAGAGGTCGTCCAGCCTGAGGAACTGGCAGACCCCCTGCCAGATGGAGCCGCACGCCACCAGTCTGTCCCCAGTATAATCCACCAGTAAGAGCTTGTTCACATTGTCTGTATAGTCCAGCCTGGGGGCGGAGACACAGGGGACAGGTGAGACAGGACAGCAGAAGCAAAGGCAGCCAGGTGAGCTGGCAGACAGGTGGAGACTGACCGGTGAGCGCACGCCCTGACGCTGGGGGGCGGGTAACACTTGGCGTTGTCTTCCACCGGTCCGGTCACATGACTCTTCTGCTCCACCAGGTCGGGGGACAGCTTGATGACCCGGTTGACGGCGCCGACAAACACCTCGCCCGTCCTCTGGTGGACCGTCAGGTGGGTGAAGGAAGTGTCGGGGGGTTTGTAGTCCGCCCTGCGGGACTCTGGGGAGGGAGGGGTGGGAAGAGCCGGCACCAAGAGGAGGAAGGAGAGAAGAGGAAGGAGAGGAAGAGGAGAGGAAAGAGAGGAGGGGGGCATGGTGAAGAGAGGAGGAGGGATGGAGGAGTGAAGAGCTGACTGCAGGTCTGATGGAGACTCGTCTTCAGGAGTTCATGTCTGCAGAGACACAGAGAGTCCGAGTCACTTAGAGGGGGTTAAAGGTCACAGAGACAAGGTTATCATCAAAACGACTCATTTTACTAAATAATTCCTCCACAGAACGTCTGTGATGGTGCAGAATAAAAATATATCTAATGTAAAAAATTATGGTTTTATCAATGTTGGCGGGTCCAGAAACAGGATTTATGTAACAGCAGAATAACGGGTTAAAGTCATGTGACACGTTAGAAGCTCCACGATGGAGCCGAGGAACAGCTTCTCTGCGTTATGTTTATGATTTAAGCCATGACATCAGCGAGGAACCGTGAGGAAGGACAAAGGAAGAGGAAGCAGGAAGCTTCCTACCGTAAGGAAGGACAAAGGAAGCAGGAAGCTTGCTTCCATAGGGAAGGTCAAAGGAAGAGGAAACAGGAAGCTTCCTTCCATAAGGAAAGACAAATGAAGCAGGAAGCTTCCTTCCGTAAGGAAAGACAAATGAAGCAGGAAGCTTCCTTCCGTAAGGAAGGACAATTAGCGTTAGCAGACGTGGCAATCGACAGCCAGACCATTACAATTAATTCAATTCAGCTCCAATTAGGAAAAATATCTGAAAACGTTATAAATAAATAAAAGATGTTTTAATAAATGCGTGAAGAAAAGGAAAGTCCAAAGAGGTTCTGGCCTGTTCTGCTGAATGATCCGTTATGAAGAAGATCAGCATCATGATGATGATGATGATGATGATGATGATGATGATGATGAGGATGATGATGAGGAGCATTCAGGATGAACATTAAACCAGAACCAGGTCCAGATCACCGGCCCAGTCCAGTCTGCCCCATCAGAACCAGTCCACAATTTCTACTGAACTGGGTTCTGGTTTTATTGGGTTCTATGCAGAATCAACACTCACAGGAACCAACTACTGGGTCGACCCACTGACCAGAACCAACCGGAACCAACCGGAACCAACCAGAACCAACAGCTGGACATTAAATATTTTCCACAAGGAAACATGGAGACATCCAGACCTCCGGACCAGAACCAGATCCTGATGCCTGCTGGATTCAGGGTCCGGAAACAAGTCAAGTACCTGACCCGAAACATCCCGAACTATCCTCCGATCCAGAACCGCTCCGACAGAACCGGCAGCACCAGAGAACGGACCCATCAGAACCCGAGGATGCTGGACGGACTATAAGCAGGAAGTGGCTGCTGTTAGACTGATCCGGGTCTGAGCTCCGACCCGGTCCAGGTCCTAAAGGCTGCTGATCCAAAACCAGAAGCTATGAGAACCAGAAAGGTTTCACTCAACTGGACTTTTGGGTCGTTTGACCCGTTTCAGCCGGAACATTCTGGGTTTGAGCTGAAAATGTGGTTCTGACTTGGACTGAGAAGAACCAGAACTTTTCTACATTTTGTAAAGTTCTACATAAGACGGATCCCAAAAACCCAAACAGAGGTTCTGTCTAAGAGGAAGTCTGGAGGCTTCTAGACCCGCAGACAGAACCGTCGGAACCAGCAGCGTGTTTGGGTCGGTGTGTGTAGGATCGGTGCAGAGAGGTTCTGATCCGGTTCTGTCTGAAGCTGAATCGGATCAAATCAGATCACAGAGAAAACGGCCGTGGAGCTTAAACTGGGCCTAATGGGTCTGCAAGGTTCTGACGGCAAAACCAGAACCTTCAGGTCCAGTTTCTCCAGAACCATAACAAGATAGGAGACAGAAAGGCTCACAACCGGGTCAGAACCACATATATAGACTAAGCTGAAGATTCTGGGGGNTAAGGAAAGACAAATGAAGCAGGAAGCTTCCTTCCGTAAGGAAGGACAATTAGCGTTAGCAGACGTGGCAATCGACAGCCAGACCATTACAATTAATTCAATTCAGCTCCAATTAGGAAAAATATCTGAAAACGTTATAAATAAATAAAAGATGTTTTAATAAATGCGTGAAGAAAAGGAAAGTCCAAAGAGGTTCTGGCCTGTTCTGCTGAATGATCCGTTATGAAGAAGATCAGCATCATGATGATGATGATGATGATGATGATGATGATGATGATGAGGATGATGATGAGGAGCATTCAGGATGAACATTAAACCAGAACCAGGTCCAGATCACCGGCCCAGTCCAGTCTGCCCCATCAGAACCAGTCCACAATTTCTACTGAACTGGGTTCTGGTTTTATTGGGTTCTATGCAGAATCAACACTCACAGGAACCAACTACTGGGTCGACCCACTGACCAGAACCAACCGGAACCAACCGGAACCAACCAGAACCAACAGCTGGACATTAAATATTTTCCACAAGGAAACATGGAGACATCCAGACCTCCGGACCAGAACCAGATCCTGATGCCTGCTGGATTCAGGGTCCGGAAACAAGTCAAGTACCTGACCCGAAACATCCCGAACTATCCTCCGATCCAGAACCGCTCCGACAGAACCGGCAGCACCAGAGAACGGACCCATCAGAACCCGAGGATGCTGGACGGACTATAAGCAGGAAGTGGCTGCTGTTAGACTGATCCGGGTCTGAGCTCCGACCCGGTCCAGGTCCTAAAGGCTGCTGATCCAAAACCAGAAGCTATGAGAACCAGAAAGGTTTCACTCAACTGGACTTTTGGGTCGTTTGACCCGTTTCAGCCGGAACATTCTGGGTTTGAGCTGAAAATGTGGTTCTGACTTGGACTGAGAAGAACCAGAACTTTTCTACATTTTGTAAAGTTCTACATAAGACGGATCCCAAAAACCCAAACAGAGGTTCTGTCCAAGAGGAAGTCTGGAGGCTTCTAGACCCGCAGACAGAACCGTCGGAACCAGCAGCGTGTTTGGGTCGGTGTGTGTAGGATCGGTGCAGAGAGGTTCTGATCCGGTTCTGTCTGAAGCCGAATCGGATCAAATCAGATCACAGAGAAAACGGCCGTGGAGCTTAAACTGGGCCTAATGGGTCTGCAAGGTTCTGACGGCAAAACCAGAACTTTCAGGTCCAGTTTCTCCAGAACCATAACAAGATAGGAGACAGAAAGGCTCACAACCGGGTCAGAACCACATATATAGACTAAGCTGAAGATTCTGGGGGAAATGAAACACATTTTTACCGGATTCATCGCCGCTGCAACCTGAAAACCAAACCGGGTCATCAACAGAACTCAGCAGCGGGTCTGGGACAGAACCATGCGGGGGAAAACAGACGGCCTAGTCCAAGTCCAGACCTGGACTTTTATGAGAGCGGAGCAGAACCGGACCTCTCCCCAGAGCGGTGCTGAAAATAACGCTGACGTGGGGAGTTCGGGTCGGACCGGTTAGAAAGTTTCCAGCCCAGCAGCCGAGACGCACAGGAAGGAGCAGAACAATTAACCCTCTGACTCCCCCCTCACCCCCCCACCACGGCGGGACAAAGAGGCAGTGAAAGATCAGCACTTAGTTAATTAGCCCGCTGAGCGGAGGGGATCGACAGGCGGACCGCTGGCTGCGGGGGGGCAGACAGCTGGCCTCACTGACGACACAGAGAGTTTCTCTGGACCGTCCATCACAGCCGGCCGGGTCTCAGCCAGCAGGAAGCTTCCAGATCAGGCTGCGGTCCACCAGGTGCCTTCAGGCTCTCCGTAGACCGTAGGAAAAACCTGGAAGCACCGATCAGTCAGGAGAAGCTGCAGAGATACGAAGGCGGAGGAGCTGTGGCAGCCATTTTAATCAGGTTCTTCTAGAACCCTGGAGAGCTGCCGGTTCTCCAGCTCAGGAGGTCCAGGTCCTTCCCACAGGGAGGAGAAGGCGGGACAGACGCAGAACTTTCTGGAAGTTCTGCTCTGAGCCAATCAGCATCAGTTAGGCCTCATCAGGCGAGGACGGCGAACGAATTTCACCCAGTCAAACAACGGTTGTGGATCAATTTTCACAATCGCAGGACAACCATCAACAACACTTCTATAAAGCGGTTTTACTGGCGTTGGTTATAAACACGGACGCCGTAACGTCCTCACTCACCGCATCAGCAGTGCGGCCAGACGTCACTGACTCACGTTTTCCAGCCCAAAAAACATCCAGAAACCGCCTGGATATACGAAACCTGGCTCAACTTCAACCAGAGTCTAATGATCTGTTAGGCCAGAGGTAACCAGTTAAAAACCAGCGAGGTCAGAAAAAAGAAAATCAACCAGTAAAGGAGACGTTTTTAATTCTAATCTGTTACTTTAAACAGAATTTAACACTGAAATAAAATGAGGCGTTTATGGATCCATGTTATACATTGACTTTTTAAGTAGAAAATATAAAAAAATATATTTTTTTACCTTTTATAATCAAAAGTATTTAAGTAGAGAACAACAACATTTCGGTTTGGTTTATAGATAATTTCCTGATTCCCATATTTTCCCATATTTTCTCAAACCCCTGAACTGATGGTTTGTTATTTTCTTTCTTTTTTCTGTCTTAATGTTGGCAGTGGGCTTTAGGCTGCCCTGCAAGGCTTTAAACCTGGGTTTAACCGGAGACTAAGCCATTCTCAAGCACATATCAAGGTTTTTACGGAGCCCCTCTGGTGACATGGGCAGAAGTTTTTTTGAAGATG
>NW_015151118.1:133303-134327 GCF_000732505.1 Cyprinodon variegatus
GTAAGGAAGGACAAAGGAAGCAGGAAGCTTCCTACCGTAAGGAAGGACAAAGGAAGCAGGAAGCAGGGAGCCTCCTACCGTAAGGAAGAACAAAGGAAGCAGGAAGCTATCTTAATGCACTTAATTTAAGGCATTTTCACTAATTTCTAGATCATTTTTGCAGTGAACTGTCACAGGTAGGAGCTTCAGTGTTGGAGCTGCTATGATTTAAGGAGGACCGGCCCTACGGGGGAACACAGATTACCGGCCCCAGCCTGGGCCTCCTTAATGTTTGGTTGTCCGATCAGAATCGACCCAGAGTGGTTCCACCATGGACCCAGGAGGCCTGGAGAGGAACCAGAACATGAAGAAGCTTCAGGGAACGATAGAAGAACATGTTTCATCTTCAACTTCAACCCGCTGTGGTTCTGACATCATCTCATCTGGTTCCGTTAGAGGGGAATCCTCCCGGTTCTGGGAGCTGTCTCCTAGGAGCACTCTGACCTCTGACCTTTCCCCTCTGGAGCTGACGTCACAGCAGCCGTCTGTGACGGACCTCCATGGCCCATCTGGCCCGGCTCTAATCTCTGAGCATCTCGTTATCGGACCTGCCTGAAGCCGCCGGCAGCAGGAAGCTGCAGCACAAAGATGCTTTGTTGGCGGCCCCACAGAGAGGGTTACATTTTTATAATATAAAGAAATAAAAAAAAAAAGAGACGAATATTTAAGAATAAACAAAAGTGAAATAAAACAGGAGACAAACCATCCCTTTATCACCAAACAGCATAAAATGACCCAGAAGAACCTTTAGATCCGACTACAGGGAGGAGTTAACTCAAAGGCACCGCAGAGCCCAATAAGAGAGACGTATAACTTTAATTTAGCTTAAAGATTCGCTTTAATTTAGCAAATATTCTTAAAGTGAAAGCTCCGATTTAATCTGCTGCTAAACACAGCCGCTGTTCTGTCAGATCAGCATACCTATGGTCAATACAACGCACAAGATGTCAGATTTGTGTTTATCCCTGAACACAAAAAGGAAAAG
>NW_015151118.1:136191-139115 GCF_000732505.1 Cyprinodon variegatus
CTGACTGGATGATCTGGTGAACTGGAAAGTGACCTGAGATGACATGATGTGAATTGGAGCTATAGAAATAAACTGAATAGAATTGAAATGGGGGGGGGACGTTGTTCTCACACCTGGGGTCGTTTCCTGTTTGGACAGAGAACGCTCAAATAAAACAAACATCATTTTTCAGGTACCAGACACCAAAATAAAGCCCACAGAAATCCTCCTCCATAACGGAGTGAGACCTCTGACTGTGAGCGGATCTTTGAAGCATCAACCTTGAACGGACGCCGCCGTCCTTCATCGTCACCATTTCACCCAGCAGCTCCCAGGATGGTTGATGGAGCTAAAATCTGACTGTTTATCTGGGAAGCTCTGGTTCTCCTGAACAGAGTTTGTTTAACTAAAGTCTGATGGTCGCCGCGGTAACCACTCAGGGTCAGACATGTTTAGATGTTCAGAGTGTCTGGTTTCCATCAGCTGATCCATTAAAGCACCGTCCACATCTCTCACAGAGGGGGGAGGGGGGGTGTCAGCGTCTCCCTCTAATGCAGGAACAGAGCGATGGATGCGTGGAGCCTCAGACGTGTGGTAATAACACGTCCCTCCACTAAGCTAACATCACTGCGGGCCAAAAGAAAACCGCCTCTTCTATCGGATCTGTTTCTATCAAACCCGTTCACTCCTTAAATCATTTACTGCAGAAAGACGGTCACAGGAGAGATGAATATGCCGCAGCTAGCTGCTAATGTAGCTAATTTATGTTTGATTATTTAGCAGAAATATGTTGCGGTGCTTGATGGGGTTTAGCATCTAAAGGCTAACGTAAGCGGGCCAGTGTAGACGGAAAAATACCAAGGCTGAAAATGGTTCCCAGTCCGAGTCTGGCTGCAGGTAGCTCACCTTATTCACTACATCCTCCCAGTTATCAGCCAATCATTGCTTTCAAAGTAATAGGGCTCGGGATCCGCGTTGCATTGTGGGACGTGGCGGCCATGTTGATTGCTACGCGAACGTTAACATAGCTCTGATACAACGTTGTTGTTGAATGAAGAGACGTAGAAGTAGAGAGAAAAACTCTTTATCTCTGACGCTTGGTCTCCGTGGTTACGCCTCCAGGCAGGAAAGCGGTGGAAAGTTAACCCGTTTTCTCTGTTTCCATGGCGATCATGTGTTGCGCTGTTACAGCCTACAATACAGCAACGGTTTACCATGGTTGAAATCAGGTTAAGGTGAATTTAATCAAATTAAAACACGGCTGAGAGGGAGTACAGTACGCGGTAGTCTGAGCAGTGGTAAAGGAGACATTCAAGATGGCGGCCACGCAAAGTAATTACGTCATGACGACCAAGCCATACTGAGGCAGCAGAATCAATCAAATAAAGCTATAAAATAAAACATTCAGATTTTTTCATATTTTTTACTTTAAAACCAGCAGCAGATTTATCCAGTTCTTTCCTAGCGGAGCAAACTACTTCCTGTTTAATCCCCCCCCCACAGAGAGCAGCAGTGACAGACTGGAGCTGGAGGTAAGGGAGGATGATGAACAGTCCTTCTAAGACTAAATTAAAACCTCTGCAAATTATTCCTTATTCTGTCGTTTGTTAACATTATTTCCTCTCATTTCCATTTTGACTTAAAAAAAGCTCCAGTTCTTTAACCTGCGTTAAATCCGATCCCTCAGTGTTTGCAGGGTCATTTCAAAGAAAGGTTCCGATTTATTTACGTCAGCAGCCGCCGCTCTGCTCTGTCCACGCAGTGAGGATTCACCGCCGCCCGCTTCCCCGTGCCGTCTGCATAGTGGTACTACCGTACGTAAATTATTCTAAAAAGGTTCAAATCAATCCACTGCACTTTGTTTCCCAGTTTGAAGACATTTCACTTCCCATCCAAGAAGCTTTTTGTTCTAAATTCAAAATATCAGAAGACAGATTTATTTTGTCATTTTGTTTACACCACTATAAAAAAAAAGAAATTTCATTATTTCATTTCTTTTAAAGTGCCTTGAAAACTGTAAAAAATACAGAAAAAAAGTAATATAAACACATGACTGTATATTTACTGTTGTAAAATTTAAATTTTTTGATAACATATAATAAAATACAATAAAATAACCCATTTTATATAACATTCAGCAGTCTGATGGCAGCGGGGAAGAAACTGTTGTGGAATCTGCTGAACCTGCATCGGATGCTTTAAAGTCTGCTCCCAGAGGGCAGCAGGGAGAACAGTCCATGGGAATTGAAGGGAATTGCTGGCCTGGCATGGGAGTTTTTTGCGATCATTGCACTTGCTCGGCGCAAAAAAAAAAAACGTATTTATCATTCAAAATTACTTTTAAATCACCGACATTCAGTGAAAACGACCCAGAAGCATTGCCGCCGCCATCTTTGTTGTTTTGTACACATTTTCACGTGATTTGAAAAAGCCGCGTGATTTTCAGCTAAATGGCGCGATTCAGCTATTTGGGAGATAATTCTGCAGAGCAGCTGGATGATGAGTTTAATCTATACTATAAAACACGCTAGATTAAAAATGATCAGTCAGGGATTAGGAAAATAATAATAATTGTATTCGCACAGTGTAAATATTTCTATCTTCTGTACAGTGATGCAGGTCATACATTAAAACATTTTCATTAATTTTTTTCTCTTAGACATTGGAGTGGTGCATTTAAATGTTATAGAGCTAAACATGTTAGATTGGTGAGTAGTAGTAGTGTAAGTTTTTAACCTGTCAAGTTTTTTTTAGATTTTTAACATTACAATTTATATTTTTCCAAGCATACATGAGTTTAAAGCAAAGTTTAGTTTGAAAAGAATGAGCAGGAAGGATTGAAAAGCATGTTAACACGGTAATGTAGGCTGGAGTTGATTATCTGACGCATGCAGATACACACCAGGAACCTGGAAACTTAAAAAATACTGAATTACAAAAAACAT
>NW_015151118.1:141476-144344 GCF_000732505.1 Cyprinodon variegatus
TGATATCAGCATATGAAAATATATTTGAGTATATTATTTTTCAAATTTTCAGAAATGGTTAACAAAACTGCTATTTTCAATGACTACTTATTTTTGTCCAGCTTTAACATCGGTATCGATATCGGTTATCGGCTACATGAGTTTTAAAATATCGGCATATCGGCCAAAATCCCAATATCCTGCATCCCTAGTTTATAGGTCTGCTTTATGGGACCACTTTGCATTTAGAGTGACCTACGATGACGGCGGAAAGAAAGTTGTGGATAAAAACAATGTGCGAGCATTGTGCAATACGTTTTGTTTATGCTAACAGCAACACGACCGACATGTCAGGCTAACGATCAACATATACCGAACCGAAAACCGTGACCACGAAACCGCAAACCGAACCAAACCGTGGATTTTGTGAACCGTTCCACCCCTAATATCGCTGCATTGTAGGTTTTTTAAAGCTGAAACCTGAGTCCCCCCCCCCGTTTAAGGATGTTTTTTCTTACCTAACATAGATGCTTCCTTCACGCTCCTCTCCTACCTCTCAAATCTCTTAATTTCCCTATTTAAGGTGGAGACGATCAGGGGGAGGAGTCAGTCAGCGGCTCAGCAGCCATAAACCTCTAATCCTTGAACCACTTCTGGACCGGGCTGAAGTTCTGAAGCTTCCTGGATACGACTGGATCTCAGAAAGACGATCCAGAACCAGAACTATCTAGAACTGTTCAGATTCTCGGACATCGGCTTCAGAAGAACAGCTTCAACCCTCTGATTAAACCTCACACTATTGACCATCAGGTAAACCCAGTTGGGTTCTGGTTCTGACTGGTTGGAAGAGCTGCAGCGAGTCCTGCGGGTTCCAGCTCATGGTGCAAACTGCAGACCGTTGGCTTGGTTACAGGAAGGATGAGGCAGAGGAGAAAAGCAGAACCAGTTCTGGTCTCTGTTGGACCCACTTCCCTGCAGCTCTGATCTTTGCCAGTTTTCTGTTTTAAATGTCTCCTTTAATGTGGTGTATCTTAGCAACCGCTGCCGTCTCCACAGCGAGTGTTTAAGAGTCAGCTTTCAGCGCCGGGCCCACAGCGCCAGCAGATACAGTAAGACCGGGCTCCAAAATAGCAGCCAGGAGGGGAGAAGCTGGTAAATAAGGAGAATGGAAGGAGATTCCTGAGGAGCATCGGGTTCCTCCCAGCTGGGCTTCACCCTGAGGAGGAGCAGCCGGACCGAGCCGAGCCGAGCCCGGCGGTCCAGAGAGCATTCCTTTGGCCCGCCAGCTGCACGGCCATACCGCACGCTCTGCAGGGTTCGAGCAGGGAGGCGAGCCCGCGCTCTGAGGAATAAAACACGTGCAGCTGCAGAGCCGTGCAGAACGCTGCAACAGTTCACTGCAAGTTCAGCTCAGAGCGCAGATGTTCCTGCATTCAGAACCGCAAACAGTCGCAGCTTCAGAGAACGGGTCCACAGAAAGCAGCCCGCCGTCCATTTACCTCACATCAGGGGGAGGAGGAACGCTGCTGAGGGTTCTGATCAACCCACTGGAACTAAAGTAGGAGTTTAAACAGAACCAATGAGAGGAGAAAAAACTCTAGAACCAGGAACCCAGATTCACACAGAAGCAGCAGGAAGACTTTTATTGTGAAAGGTCTGCAGCAGGTGAGGCAGAAAAGCTTCTGGTTCCAGCCCAAACAGACACTTCCCAGCATGCATTGCAGGTCCCATTCTGCATTGGTCCAGCGTCACACCAGGACATTCTAACCCAGAAGACAGACCAGACCCCCCTGCATTAGCTAGGCTCACAGGCAACACAGGTTGTGGGTTAAATTACCCCCCAAAAGCCAAACTAACACCCAGAATCGGACCCTGAAGAAACCGGGATCAACTGAGCACAGAACCAGGAGCCTGACCTGCAGCGGACCGCCTGCTAGATGCTGAGATCCACCAGAACCACGCAGAACCACCAGAACCAGGCAGCATCTAAACGGCCTTCAGCACCTGATGGGGGGGGGGATCATCCTCAGATTTAAAACTTTTAATGACGAGTCATCTATTAATAAATTCATCTATTGATTGATCTTATCGATGATTATTTGATCTTTTCATCATCTTTAGGATAATTTTTTTTTTTACAAATAATGCCAAATAAAACAAAAAAAATACTTATTTTACCAATTTATTTTGCCATTTGTATTAAATATTGAATATAAACAAATATTAACTCATTTATCAACTTATAAGATAAAAAAAATATGAACCTTTTAAGTAACGGAATAAAAAAGAATAATAATATCTGTGAAACTTCTGATTTCCAATCAACAGAGACGTAGATCTATCAATAACAGACAGGGTATGTCGCTCCGATATGCTGTCAGACTGTTTAGCTTCCTTCCAATGTAGCGGATGCTAACTGTGAGCTAGCTCTCTGTTTTTAGTCTAATCCACCAATCAGAGACTTTGATCTGTTAGCAGAGCTTTTAAACAGGTGGTTCTGGTTCTTGTGGTTCTGGTTCTGGTTGCTCTCAGAGGAACGTTAGAACTCTGCTCCATGAAGGTCATGACCTGATCCAAGGTTTATACAGAAATAAGTAACTCTTATTTAATGCTTTTTAAAACTCTTTCAAATAATTTTACATGTATTCTAAACTTCCTTAAGAAGATTTTAAGACGTAGCACTAAAAATAAAGTTGAACATAACAGGAAAGATTTGAAAAAAGTGAAAACAAAAACTCATGCTAGAAAAATGACTTTGAATGTCAAAAACTACAGTTTATGGTAGAAATGCTACTAATGATTCATTTTTTAGAAAACAGAATTAATGCATCTGTCTGGTTTGCTTTCCATTCCCGTTCTGACTCAACATTTTCAGTTCAATTCATTTGA
>NW_015151118.1:145616-148317 GCF_000732505.1 Cyprinodon variegatus
GTAGTATTTATTAATTAATTTTTTTAGACTTTAGAAACTCAGAAGCTGATCAAATATCGGGTTAAATGGGGGGGCCGATGTCCGATATTCAGTTTTAAGGCCGATACCGATAGGGGGCCGATTATATCCTGCATCCCTAAAACTGGTACAAGCATCTAAAATGCAGCAGCAGGCGCGTTTCTGCTGCTCCAGCTGTGTGCGATCTGAACGTAGCACTAGAGTATTGGATTCTGTTAGCATTGAGCCGTAACTATGCTATTTTCACAGGTGAAACATTTGGCTAGTTCTGGATCTGGGAAAAATACCTGGAACAATTCGGATAGATCTTCATTAGAAGCGTATAAGCGGTGTTTCACGGCCAGACTTTTAACTAGCATCGAGTACATGACGCATATCCTGTGGCGACGTTTGGCCAAATATGTGGCGTAACGTCACTGGTATGAACAGGACCTGAGCAGATCTGTTACCTACGGTGGACTCTGGATCCATTCATGGTTCTGCTCTGGAATTACTTCCTGCAGCGCCCTCTAGTGCAGGGGTTTTCAAGGTTTTCCAGGCCAAGGACCCCAAACTGATGGCGATGGAGCGGGGACCCCCTAATTATATATATTTTATGAAACAGTGTTCTATCAAACTGTTCCTATAGTCACTCTATTACAGATGGAGTAATGTAACTAAAGTAATCCCTCCCTGGGATTATTAAAGTATTTCTAAATCCTGGTTGATGGGACAGGTGTTGTGAATGAAACGGTGTCCAGCTTGAGTCCATTTATCTGTTTACTACAGTCTGTTGGATTCATGTTAATGTGGATTTAAAGACATTTCAATTAGTGGAAAAAATTGCAGGAAGGGAATATAAAAAAAATTGTTTAATCGACCCCCATGCAGTACCTCCGTGGACCCCCTAGGGGTCGCGGACCCCCTGTTGAAGACCTCCGCTTCAGTGGATGACGGCAACACAACAACAACAAATTAACGGATGGAACAAGTTTTGATCAAATAAACCATTAATGGACGATTCATCCTAAATGGCTTCATTGTTTACGTCCCTGGAAGGTATGGGTTTTTAAAAGCAAACTTTGTTTTTCAGCAAGAAAAGGTCAAATCACGTCTATATTCATGTTTTATGGACATCTAAAGAGCAGGACCCTTAAGAAAATCGTGTTTACGTGTGACGAAGGTTCCACACATCATGATTTCAGCGATAAGATGCGGCCCTTCACCCCCTCCCTGAGCGAACCACATCCTGCGGAGGTGTGGAACCACATGACCTGAAATGATCGTGGAGATTAATCGGGTGATAACAGGACGGTCGTCTTGACGATGGCAGCATCTTCCGCTTCACACCCGCTCTGAAAGCCGGTGTCAGCGATAACAGAGGTGGGTTCACTTTAACCCCCCCATGGCTGCCTGAGTCCCACAGGGAGGGGAGGACGGCGCCCTGGGCTGAGCTGTAGTAGCTCTGCAGGTACGCCGTCGGTCGTATGCTGAAGGTTCTGGTTGTTCTAGGCCTACCAGCTGCAGCATCAGGTATGCAGATATGCAGCGTTTGGATCCATAATCAGAAGATTAAGCGACACAGCTCGCCCTCTCAGACGCTCCTCTTTATATTTCCAACACGTTCCCGTCCTGAATGCCGCCGTCAGGTCCCCAAAAACCGCTGCAACACGGGCAGCATTAAAGGCCAGCGCAGTGGAGGAGACCACTTTAGAAAAACATTAATGAACTCATCACCTCCTTTAAGGGCCCAGAACCCAGAGCCGGCCTGAAGGTTAGAAGCAGCAGATCCTCCTGCTGGATGGACCGTTAACTGGTTCAACTGGTTCAACTGGTTAGTTCATCAGCTGATGATGCAGATAAGTTTAAACTGTTTTAATGTGAAGAACTAAAATCACAAAGGAATCTAAACCTCTGATTAACGGGCCTCCCAGAATATTCTGGTAGCAACTGGTTATGGATCCCAAACAAACAGGTCTGATGGGAAACTGGAGGAGGAAGAGCTGGAGGTCTTCCTCCTCTGATGATGATTCATGGAGCCAATTATTGATCCTGCACTGCAAGAATTGGAAATCTAAGTTATTTTTCTTTAAATAAGAGCATTTTTCCTGAATTAAGCAGTTAAGTGATACATGCTGCCAAAGGAATCAGAAAATTTACAATTAAAATAAGGAAAAACAACTGCAGTCTCTTATTTAATGTGCATAATATCTAATTTTAAACTTATTTTAAGAGTAAAACTGCTCCTTCCATTGGCAGATTATCTCATGAACCTGCTGAAATTAAGGGGAAATAATCTTAATTTCAGCCATTCTGACTCATTTTTTGGTTGTTTTTTCTGTGTCTCTAATCCCATCAGGATCAATCAGTGGAATCGGACTCTGATCTGGACTCGGTTCCCTGACCGAATCACTGAACGGTTCACTTTCATGCTGAATATATTACTGAACTACTTCCTGATGATTGATTAAAACTGATCCGGATCATTCCTGATCGATCCGGATCATCGATCCGAATCGATTCCCTGATGAGGCATCGATCAGATCCGGACATGGAGGGACCCGCTGATCGGAACCAGAACCCGCGCGTGGCGCGTGGACCTGGGCTCAGAGGGCAGACCCACCCGGACCAGGCGGTTCGGATCCGTTCGCTCCGGTTCTGCTGCGGGTCGGACCGTCCTCCTGACCCCCCCTCTTTGTTCTTC
>NW_015151118.1:150102-154195 GCF_000732505.1 Cyprinodon variegatus
AGTCGATGCAATCAGCTGGTTTTCCTTAGATAGAAAACTTTGAATCAATCTGACTGGATGATCTGGTGAACTGGAAAGTGACCTGAGATGATATGATGTGAATTGGAGCTATAGAAATAAACTGAATAGAATTGAATTGAACATAGATACAGAAGGCAACTGTCAACCAGCTCCACAGGCGGCCCCGTCCAGGAAAGACCCATCAGAGATGCTGATCTGGGAGCTGGCAGGGAGACAGACTCCTGATGAAAGAGTTTATTAACGCCTAAATTAACTTAAAACGTGGAAACCGGCCGGAAAAATATGATTATGTAATCCTGGTTCCTGCAGTTTGGATTACGAACGTAAAAAAACATCTTCCAGCCACTAATAGTAGTGGAAAACCCCCAAGAGGCAACCAAGCCATAGGCAGCTGCTGCTGGGGATTCCCAGTGACAGCGCCCCGCCTGTATGGGGGGGGTCTGAGCGGCTCCCACAGAGACATAATCTTTGAAGGCAGGATGGTAATCTGGATGAATCAATCTCTACTTCAAAAAACACTTTAGATTATAAAATGGAAAAATGTTCTAATGTATAACATAGATGCATAAACACCTCATTTTATTTCAGTGTTAAATGTTACTGGTTGATGATTTTCTTTATTCGGACCCCGTTGATTTTTAATTGGTTAGAAGATGTTAGATGGTTGATTTTCACCGAGGTTCATGAACTGCTGATCTAGAAGCGGTAAAGTATTCCAGGATCCAGGTCGCTTATAGAACATGCAAGAAGGTCAGGCTGCTTGAGAGGAAACCATAAAAACCAAGGAGTTAAAAGTGGAGCGAGCTGTAGTTAGAGAAGCTGCGATTGGCTGAAAGGTGAGCATAATAAATCAGAACGGGTTTATTTAAACGAAAGCACGGAGGAATGGTGAGGTGGCACCAGCCGCCGTTCCACATGGAGCCGAAAATAACGGAGACTGAGGGCTGGTCCAGGTTCAGGTTTAGACTGGGGCTACCGTCGCCCTGTAATCAGCCGCCCTCCCTGCTCCTCTCTGTAATTTTCTTAATTCAAGCCAGTTGAGGGTCTCGCCCTCCATTCATCCTCACTTTCCTTATATTTCTTTCCTTTCCTGGTTCCTTTCTCTGCAGAGATATTTTTTTGCTGTTTTTCAGGAGATTCTTACGGTAAAAACCTGATTTGACAGCAGCAGTGGAAAACCTGTTGTGGATCTCTGAGTGCAGGTTTGTTTTCCTTCTCCTCCATTGTAAATGTTTACAGCTTTCCTGCGGTAATCTTCTGAAGTTGGTGTGAAACGGCCAGCAGCACGCGTGACGGCGGCCCTGGGCGTGTAACTCCTCCCTTCCTTTACATCCCAGCTACTGTTACCCAGCACATCTGGACCGGCTGCAGCTGCCGGTTAAATCAGGAGTTTGTGAGGTTTAAGCCGCAGAGCAGAACCAATTCTCTGCAAGTTGCTCTTTATTTATCTTCTCCTCTCTGAGCGCTGTCTGATATCTGACACATCTGTTTGTGTTTGTGCGGCTCTGGTTTATATAACGCCGTTTTTGAAGCACCCTGAAGATCTCAGTGGGACCAGCTGTTTGATGAGCTCTGAGAGACGGCAAGAACATCAGGTCCAACATGACGTAGCTGAACGGAAACAAAGACCTTGTACTTCAGCTTTCTTGGATTTTTATTTCCTGAAAGACGCCAATAAAGCTAACATGTATTGCCAGACCACCCTGTGAGACCTGCTCCATGCACCAACACCCATCCATTCAGCCATTTTCTCACGCTAAAGGGTTGTGTATCCTCCCGCAGCAGCGTGTCGCAGTGAGTTTGACACAGATAGTTTTGATTTATGCCCCAATATAGAAGTGTGGTCTGCGCTATGTTATGCCACGCCACAACACCGGAGGGACAATCACGAACTAGCTAGGATTGGGGGCGCCCATGTGTCGGTTTAACCCCTTGCTCACACTGGCTCCGGTGCGGTTACCGAGCCGACGGAGACCGCAACTCCCGCACACCCCCTCTCACACCGCCCTTTTGACTACGGTGCGGTGCGGCTCTGCAGCTCCGGCAACAGGTCCGGAGAATTAACTCGTGAGAACAGAAGTTCACTTGAGTTCACGTAACTTCACGCGATAACACGGCCCAAATAAGGATATTCGCGAGAGCTTGTTGCGGAGGGCTCCGGCACGCCGCAAGGATAGCTTTCTTGCGGAATTTTCTGCAGGGCCGGAGTGTCTCGGTAACCGCAGCCGAACAGCTCAGCAGCCGGTGAGAGAGGTTTACGTCTTTTTAATGACTTGGAATCACTGCGGCGCCGCACCCACCGCACCGCAACGGTAAGACCGGAGTCGGTGTGAGCCTGGGGTGATGAACTTGTTCGCCATCTACAACCCTTTAACAACCGACCCTCAGAATCATAAACAGGCTTCAGAAATCACAGGCTAACGATGGAACCAAACGACCCATTCATCGGTTACCATTGCATGTTTCCAAGCGATACAAGGCTTTGTCTATATAAGACTCAAACTCACTGCGGATCCAGACATTTGAATTGAGAAAGCTTCCTGGAGAGGTGGAGAAACGTCTTCAGATCTTGGAAACCAAGTCCAGTGGATATTTTTTGAATTTTTACGGTCTACAACCCTTCATCCAACACCGGACGACACACAGTTCACCCGTGAGTGTTCCCCAAAGGCTAGCCGTGGTGCTGCGTGTTTTGGCTTTGGGTGCAAACCAACAGACCGTCGCACAGAGCTACAAACTAGCATCCTGCACGGTGTCTGGGATAGAGTCCGAGGTGTGCCCGGTGTTGTGGACAGCACTACAGCCAGAGTTTCTCCCATTAGGTACCAAACAGGAAATACGCATAGTGTAGAGCGAATCTAGAACTGACCAATCAGAGGCCTCCTTTATCTCCTCCTTGCGACCCTATCTGCGGCACTGTCTACGGTCACCTACAATTTTAAACCCACGCAGACGACCTGGTTTAGTCCAGGCTTTAGTCCGATCATGGTCGCAGTGCGGCCGGTGCCTATCTCCAGCAGTCTACGGGCAGGATGCGGGGTCGCCATGGACATGCGCCAGTCTGTCATAGAGCAACATAGAGACACACAACCGTACACCCACACACTCACACTTAAGGACAATTAAGAGAAGCCAATTAACAACACTCATGTCTTTGGACTGTGAGAGGAAGCTGGAGTACCCGGAGAGAACCCATGCATGCTCATGGAGAACATGCAAACTCCATGCAGAAAGACGCTGCACCGGGAATCGAACCCGGAACGTTCTTGCTGCATGGCAGCAGTGCTACTCACTGGATGTCTCATTGATGCTTCCTAAATCCTCCATCAGCTTCTATTGGGGACGGCTTACACCGATGCCTTCATCCTCCTCTTCATCAACAGGACCTTTGAAGTGCGTTTGTCGTTGTCTTTGTGAGAAAAGATGGTCGTTGTTTCTGGAGAAGGTACGTTATTGAATGTTTGACGATGGTGCCAGACATGGGAGCCAGAGCATCCCCAAAGGACAAGACTCCAAGAACTGTTTCCTGAAAATGTCTTTCAGTGGGAATCATCTTGAAGTTGGACGGCTGTGGTTTAATTTCCAGCCTCTTCGCTCACCAGATGTCAATGGCCATACCCAACCCAGAGTTGTTGGCTGGATGATCCATGTCTACCAGAAACATCCGGAATACTGACCACAGTTCGGTCCACATAGAACAGGTGTTGCAAATTCCAGTTGCTGGGGGCCGGTGTCCTGAAACTTTTAGATCCCTCTTTGTTCCAGCACACCTTAATGAAATGTCTGAGTTTCCTCCTCGGTACCTCCAGAGTCCTCTCAGTCATTGAATTACTCGATTCAGGTGTGATGAACCAAAGGCTCATCTAAAAGTTGCAGCACACTGGCCCTTCAGGATCTGGAATTGCCCACCCCTGACATAGAGTGATGGTCCGTCCCAGATGGCTCTGACTCTAGAAGACTGAATGCTGGACAAGGTTAATATCAACCAATTTAAGCAGTTCATTCAATTCTATTCAGTTTATTTCTATAGCTCCAATTCACATCATGTCATCTCAGGTCACTTTCCAGTTCA
>NW_015151118.1:155197-156860 GCF_000732505.1 Cyprinodon variegatus
CACCGTGACGTCACTGCTGGAAGATGGCAGGAGGGAGGGGTTACTAGATTTGGGCAAAAATGGCCGCTCCCAGACTCAGTGATCGCCATGAAAATTATTGTTTTTCTTTTATTACAAATTAACTAAAAATTCATGAAATCACTGTGATCGTATTATTTTCAGGCATAAATAATGATCCATTGATTATTCGTTGCTGAGTGGACTTCTTTAAAGCAGCTGTAACACAGACCTCTACAGGAGATCCTACCTGCTAACAGCCATTAGCATCTGCAGAATCTCTAGCCTGGATCTTTTAAGAGTTTTTAACACGTTTACTGATGCTTTAGATTAACTGAACAGAGCTTAATCAAATGGATTCAGGAATTATGATAAAGATCAGATAATTAGCAAAGATAAGAACATTAGAACATCTAAGGTCTGAACCTCCTCAGAATCTAAGATCAAATCCAAGCACCATAGAGGAGACGGCTTGACCTTCAGATCCGTTATCTAATGTCCAACTCAGGAAGAGGAGGAACAAACGGGGAATATTTCCTCTTCCTGATGAAAACCTTTCAGGAGGAAGTCTTTGAAGTCATTAAGAAAGCTTTAAATCTCGACTCTGACCCGGTTCTTTGCTTCATCAGGACCAACCTGATGTCAGCAGCTGAGTCTGTGGGTTTCTGTTTGTTTATCACCAACATATCACGGAGCGGCTGGGGCCCCGGGGCCCCACAGGGTTCTGCTCGGACCCATGCAGGAATCAACCTGCTCTTTCCCCCGGGCCGGGCATCATGACCCGAGTCCGGATCAGCTCTGCTCGGGATGGCCGGCAGGCGAGTTGCTATGGTTACTGCTGTGACCTGATTGTTAGAAAAAAAAAAAAAACAATGAGGGAAAACTTCAAAGAGGAGCTGCTCTGTTGCCTAGCAACAAGGCAGGACTGCTCCCCCTCCGTGCATCCCTCGGTTTCATCACTCTATCACTCTGCTCCATCTCTCCTCCAGATCACTCCTTCACTTGCATCACTTTTTCCTGCGTTTATCACTCCATCTTCACACTTTTTCTTTCTCCGATCTTCAGGGTCTCTCACTCATCTGAAGCTTCCTCCCCTCCCCCTCCCCATCACCCCCCTCCTCCTGCCTCCTGTTTAAGAGGAAAGATCCCCAGATATCCAACATGGGAAAACTTGAGCATCCAGTTGAGCAACCTGAGAGGTGACCTACGGCATCTTTCACCCTCTGATGGAACCAGCTTGGCTGCAGAGGGAACTTTTTTGTTTTTGAGTCTCGTAGATCAACATGAATCAGGATCCAGATCAGAACCTCCTATGATCCATCCTCTCCTTCTTCCACCTTTTTACCCCCCAGCTCACTGACTTCCTGTCTCCTCAGCAGGTGATTTTTAAAGTCTCCAGGGAACCAGAGGAAAAAAAACAAGATGAACAAACTCACAGATCTTCAGATGAACTTGGATAAAATGTCCGTTCTACACTTTAGGACTTGTTTCAGTCTTTTTTCCCACTCACAATCAGCTGAAGGTCTGGACTTTGACTAGACCGCTTCAGCCCCCTTTTACTTTTCACTCATTCTGATCTAGATCTCATCTTCAATTCTATTCAGTTTATTTCTATAGCACCAAATTCAACACTTGTCATCTCAAGGCACTTTACAGTTCAACCAGA
>NW_015151118.1:157233-158609 GCF_000732505.1 Cyprinodon variegatus
TTAGACAAACATGGATGCCTCCAGTAAAGCACATTCACATGAAAATTACTCTGAATTAAACTCAATTAACTTTTCCTTCCATTATTACCACAGATATTAATTCACACACCTTAGATTCAATATTATTATTTTATTAAAGGAAGATTAAGCCAAACTGGATGTTTGTTAAAAATAAAGTGCGAAACGCTTAGATCAATAAAACATCATTATTTCAACTCATGTTTTTAATGAGCTTTTTAAGGCGATTCTCAGACCTGCCATTCTGTGACACCCTTTGAAAAAACCTTCAAGAAAAAAATAAAATTAATCATATTTTTTGGGGAAGTTTAATAAGACATAATAGGAAAACATTTAAAACAATGAATTAAACACATCTGCAGCTTTCTACAATCTTAGAGTGAAATTAAACAGGAGTTTTGAAAGATTACAGTAAACAATTAAAGCACAGTCGTGTCGGTGTGATGAATCTTTGCCGCTCAGTGGGAACTGATTCAGTCCAGTCTGATGGTCCAATGTGAACCCGGTCTTTAGTTCAGCGCTCCAGGCGTCCCCACTCAGCCGGAGGGTCTCTGGGTCCTTTGGGCTTCTGGATGCGGCAGTTAAAACCTAAAGAAAAAAACCCAGAAAACTTTAGATTCTCTAAAATCAGGTGAATAAAAGGAACTTCAACAGGGGTCTGTGACACCTAGGGGTCCATGGAGGTACTGCATGGCGGTCGCAAAAGTTTTGGTTGATTAAAATATTTTTTTTTTCTTGAATTTATTGAAAACACAAACCTAACTCCATAGAGAGGCATTCCATAGTGTGTCCTTTAAGACTTTAACTGGTTTAAATTGTTTTTATTTCCTCATCAGGAATGAATAACGTTTAAATGAATCGATCAGTGAACTTTGGTTTATTTTTGCCTTTCATTGCTGCAGATCAGCTCAGCTTTGTTTAGAACCACATCAGACCTGCTGATGAGGTCATTCTCTCCTTTATTACTCACACACCAGAGCTGGGAGGTTTCTGAGGACATTACATCATCATGTCATGGTTTGCATTTTTACATTTTGATCCTGAATGAAACTTCATTCAGGAATGGAGGCCACAGATTTGCCACAGTTTGAATTTTTGATCTAATTTCTGCTCCAGAGCAGGAAGACGAACAGCCGCCATCGCTGAACTCAGACCACATTTTCCATCTGTTTCCAGAGATGTTTCTCCTCCATCACACTCACTCCTGGCCTGCTGCTCCTATCTTCATGTTTCTCTGCTGCCATCTGGTGGCCAGCTGTGGAACTGACTCATCATAGAAAACAGGTCCAGCTGTGGTTAACTAGCTGGTTCTGACCATAGATATCCATAATAAAGGCTAGATGTCTTACGGCGGAGTC
>NW_015151118.1:164322-166178 GCF_000732505.1 Cyprinodon variegatus
AAATAGACTCATTATTTTTTATTAATTTAAGCTCATTTTCATTATGGCCTGTTGGTATTTGAAGAATAAAAACCATCAAAATAATTCGTTTCATTCAGACAATTCATTTCTATGTGGTTGGACTCGGTGCTGCCCCAACCTGTTGCTCACCACATACCAAAATAAATAGTTTTTCCAAAAGATCCAAAGTTAAATTTTTCACTGTTACCATTAAATATAAAACTAAAAAAAATAAGTATAAGGAAGTTTCCCTTTAATAGGATAGTGCAGTAAAGCATTTTAACATTTTGCATTACTTTAAGTAATTTTAAAAAGGGTAATTTTACACTTTTATTGGAGTAAAAAGCTGAAGTTGATCCTCTAACTTCTAAAAAAAACTGTTTTTAAAATAATCATGAGCTAAAATAAAGATCAAACCAACTATTAACACAAAGAAATGACAAAGAGAAACAGAAAACAAAAAATTAAACAAAACCAAACTAATATGGAAACCCCTTAATGGCAGAATAACAGAGTATGGCAAGACCTTAACGGCTAAACTGATAACCAGCTTAAATAATAGAGAACTGATACCCATAAAACCTTTAAATTTCACCATCAAACTCAGGAGGGTTTGCAGCAGTGTGAAAAATGTTGCTTTGACTTCCTCTTTTACTAACGATTAGTTTAAACACTATGGGGACAAACAGCTCCATGCACAGCTTCACTACTTGCTGAGCTTAATGCAGCTCCTTCAGTGTGAACATGTCCGCCATAAGCCCACTAACTAAAATATGAATCAAAATATTATAGTGAGGGTGTTTATAATAAATAGTTTGGGTCTATGTTTGTGATTCTAAGTTATAATTTCTGTGGAGATCCAAAGAAGGTGTTTGAATAAAAAACATTTTAGCTTAGTTCCTCTGATATTGGACCTGATTCTGTTCAGAAATAATCTGCTCCCTGGTGTCACACAGCACCGCCGGGTTCCCATCAGTCATCGTTAGGGTGTAGCGATACTTGGGTCACACTATAGCAATATCACTATATATGGCGATATTTTTCCCAGCTATCAAAATGAAAGCCATAGATAAATAAACGATGGCTGCATCTGTCCAACAGAAGATATTGATCACTCCGTTATTTTGGTATCCATGTTGTTTGGGGTTTGAATCAGTCCACATCTTCCATTCTCCTTGCTTCATCTATCTGTATGATGCCGCGCCGCACAGGAACATGGCTCCACGGCGCCATCTACATCTGAAAATCACAATATATCGCCAAACAGATTTTTTCGCACACATCTAGTCGTCATAGCTGAACGTTACACGACTCAAACTAAAGCGGCTAAAGATGAGCAGCCACTCGAATCGCCATAGATGGTAAGAATTTGGTGATACAATACGTATTATGATATGTAAGGATTAGAGTTGCGCCGATGCAATTTTTTGGCCCCGATACCGATACCTGGGTGTGCGGTATCGGCCCATACCGATACCATCTGTGTGTATATATGAAGAACTGCAGACTACTTGGGCGTAAAATAATTACCATCATGGCTTTTTTCAAGCTGCTGACTTCCTTTGGGAAGCAGGAAACAGACTAATACTGTCAGGAATCCAGTTTGTTTGGTCTGTTTTTGTGTTTCTTTTTCTCCACCAGGTGGCGCCCCGTCCTCGTTGGGCCTCCCTGCACACCTGCGGCTCGTTGGATCATTATCTGGAGGAGTATTTAAGCAGTGGACTGTCACTACCTCAAGGCCAGAGTGTTTGTCAGTTTTGGGGATTCTAGCCAAGCTGAGTTTAGCTCAGTCTAATCTGAGCTTTTATTTCTTAACGAGTTTTTTGTCTTTGCTCTCCGGCAGGAAGTCTTCCTGC
>NW_015151118.1:167625-172745 GCF_000732505.1 Cyprinodon variegatus
CTAATCATGTTTTGGGTGTACTATTCCTTTAACCCGTACCATGATAAACCTGTTAAACCTTTGCCTTGCTCTCTGAGTGGTTCTCTGCATTTTGGGTCAGATCACTTAAATGCATCATTACAAAAACAAAGTGAATCCAGTAGAACCTTTTATTCCTCCCTGGAATGGGTGACAATAGTTAAAGAAACTTTTGGCTCTCAAAATGGTATCAAGGCCCTATTGGTTGGTACTCACCGATACCAACACCACAATGCTACTGCGGGACCCCGCCCCAGACCAATACCAGTACCGGTGCAACACTAGTAAGGATACAACATATCGTGATACATTCAAAGCGATGATAATATTGCCATTTTTTAAAATAGTACAGCTCTGAATAGTATTTTCTATATTTAACATCCATTTGGCCGTATTTTAAATCTAAAATATTGCGATATTAGACACAGTTGATTGAAATGAACAGACTCTTATTCTCTGCTTAAACCTGGACTCTGACTCTGAGTCCATCCCTCACATCATAGCAAACAGCTCACACATATGCAGCGTGTTAAAAGCAGGCTGAGGAGGAGAAAAACAGAAGAAGAAGAAGAAAGCAGGGTGTTAGCTGCTTCTACATGTCAGCATGTGTAGATTGTTTTACCATAAGAGGAAGTCCGGCTGTAATGAGGTCTGATAGATTAAAGGCTGTGAGGAAAGAGGCAGCTCTGTTATTTTTTAAGTCGTATCATATTTGAAACATGAGCTTTTAGGACATCGACATCATCAGTATGATTCAGTTTCTCTGGAGGAAACTGAACTTTACCGTCAGAGAACAGAAGAGATGCTGTGATAATTATTTTAGGCTTCTAAACAGGGGCCAGCAGTGACTTACGGTGATGAAGCATCATCACTACTTTCATTTCATCAACATTCTCCCGTAGAGCTCGTCCTTTCAAATACGAAAACTCAGACTTGACTTCAAACGCCTGTAAACCAGAAACCACATTCAGCTCAGAGCTGGAATTGACCAATTAAAGTAAAGAGATAGAAATAATTCAACACGCTAAATTTCCGCTAGATCAAACTAGTGGAAGTGGGTCAGGGGCGTTACTCGTACCTCATCTTCCTCCTACCACATAGATTTTCTCTGGGGTTACCGGTTCGGGGAGTTTGCTGGCTGCGAGCAGGGATACCATGGAAACCAGGTACTGGTAGCTCTGAAACTGTTTGCTGAAGGAAATTAAAATCTCTATAAAGCTGGTCAACAGCAGGAAGCATGAAAGCCTCTGAAACTTCCCGTTTTAGACCACATAGCACCCAAACCATCACCCACAGTGGAAACTTTACACTAGTGGGTCTGAAGTGAAGCCGATTCTGTGCTTAGATGTTTCTGACGCGTGGAAGAGCGGCTGGACAGAAGGAAGCTGAAGCCACGCCCCCATTGGTCTGTTTGATCTGGGTCAGTCCTCACTGTGGTCCAACTGCCTGATCCCTTCGTTCTAAAGCCCCATTTACACCATTCTTTAGAAATCGTGCTGAGATCATTAGATTAGATTAGATTAGATTAGATTAGAAGAGCTTTATTGATCTCACAGCGGAGAAATTCACTGGTCACATATTGGCATAGAAGTTACAGAAGGTGCAAACAAGGAGGAGAAAGGTGCATTAAACAATATATATACAGTATATCAAGATAAATAGGATGAAGGTGCAAGTGTACATGTATCGCACACAATGAAAAACAAAATAAAAATAAGTAATAAAGAAATAAGAAATAAAAATATGTACAATCCGGATGGCTTATAAACAGGTGGATTTACTTTTACGTTAAAGTGTAGTAGGTAAGGAGCAACGGTGAGGTAGCGGTATGACTATTCTATTCACATATATTGCACAGAATCCGTCTGAACACGGTAAGAGAGATTACTGTTGATTGTAAATGGAACGCACAATTGAACCGGACCGCGCCAGATACAACCAAACCACGCTACACGCTAACCTGGTACTAGTTCATCAGTAGGGCTCGGCGCGGTTCAGTTCTGGCTCAGTTCTCAGATAACAAAGAGCGCATGAGCAGACCGCGACATCTCCTTACAGTCACCCTCCTTAATCAGGAAATTTCAGACATTCCTGAAAATCCTAGCTTCCCTACCGTTCCACACGATTTCCAGTGATGATTTTGCTTAGCAGTGGGATGAACTTCAATGTCTGTCGTCGTTTCCTGCGTCTGGAAGCCCTGATCAGACGATCGTTTGTCGTATCCACTTCCCAAAAGCCGACTCTGTCACGTAAATTCACCAAAGGATGACTTCTTCGCCTGACTCTCCGCAAAAAAACCAAATATCACAATTATA
This sequence comes from Cyprinodon variegatus, assembly GCF_000732505.1. Lineage (NCBI taxonomy): Eukaryota > Metazoa > Chordata > Actinopteri > Cyprinodontiformes > Cyprinodontidae > Cyprinodon > Cyprinodon variegatus. The sequence continues at coordinate 169,959 of NW_015151118.1, forward strand.
ACCAAACTTCCTGAATGTTACGGGGTGTTACCATGGTGATTTGCTTGTTTACCTCTAGAGAGTAGGGGTGGAACAGTTCACGAAATCCACGGTTCGGTTCGGTTCATGGTTTTCGGTTCGGTCTATGTTGATTGTTAGCCTGACATGTTGGTCGTGTTGCTGCTAGAATAAACAAAACGTGTTGCACAATGCTTGCACACTGTTGCACTTCTATCCCAAGCTTTCTTTCCGCCGTCATCGTAGGTCACTCTAAAAGCAAAGTGGTCCCATACAGCAGACCTATAAAGTGCTGCTGGCGCGTCTTCCAACTCCTGTTCTTTCCCACTCGCCATACCCACACAATTCTCCACAACAACTGATTTTTTCCTGCTATACCCGGCTACGCTGCTTTTGGTCGCTGCTTTGGTCGCAGTACCGCCACCTTCTGCTCTGGAGTGTAAACGCTTCGCCTATGAGAAAAAGGAGCAGCACGCGAACCGAACCAAGACAGTCGACTCGAACGGTTCGGACGTTTCTTTTAATAAACCGTTCCATCCCTACTAGTGTGCAGTACCGTATATCGCCACCAGACCATGAGAACAGAGCGGAGCACGGTGCAATTCCCGCTCCCCGCTCAGGAGGATGTTCCCTCATTCGCTCCGCCACTAAAGTCGCGCCAGGACGCTCTGCTCAAAATCAGCTCCGCACTCACCTTCATTTTCCTGCCGCTCCCACGAAATCGCTCCACGCTCGCTCCAATTTTCAGGAGACGGCATTTTCTGACATTTTTCCTTCCTGTAATGATTCCAGGGCCCTGAGACACACGGCGTTTGATCTAATAATGTGACCGATACGCGTGGATTTCTGCGATAATTTAACAGGCTGTTAAACTGGAAGAGAGAGGATTTGCCATCGAACTTCTGGCCAATTCAGTTTATTTCTATAAACCTTTTTCTAAGGAGAACCAGCTGATTGCATCGACTCATTGACTCTTCAGCAATCCCTCACACTAAGCATGCTTGTAGCGACAGTGGAGAGGAAAAACTCCCTTTGAACAGGAAGAAACCTCCAGCAGAACCAGGCCAGAGAAAAAACCCGTAATATGTAGCCAACATTTGGAAGAAGAATGTTTTCAAGATGACTTGGATAATAGCGCGTTGTGACAAACACCAGATACAGCACTGGGACTTGATCAACAGCCGATACCGCACCGTGACGTCACTAACCAGTAGGTGGCAGTAGTGTTCTTTGACAAACATGGATGCCTCCAGTAAAGCACATTCACATGAAAATGACTCTGAATTAAAAACACTGATCATTTATTGAACAGGATGGAATCATTTCAGATTTAAAGAACTTTCAGAAGTTTGGATTATAATTTGTCCCTCTGTGTTTAATGAATGAATTTGATTTACAGGTTCCAGTTCTACGTGACCAGCACCTGTGTGGTTCAGAAATAAAACACTCAGCTGTAACGGAAGGAAGAGCAAACCCACATGTTTCTCTAAAGCTTTTTGATTTGTCCACAAACTGGAGCTGTAAGCAGCCAGATGTGCAGCGTAGGGCGGCGATGCTGAGCCGTCTGAGGGTTTAGCTTCAATCTAAACTGATGGAGACTTTATGACAACGTTTCTTAGAACAGCTGGTGTGGCTCAGGAGTCTGGATACGCTGCTGATGGTACGTCCTGTTCAGCCTGCCTATCAGTTTCCTGTTGCCTTTCTGCAGGAAGTTGCTGTGGTGGGTGAAGCTTTTTTCTGCTGAGTTCTCACACCTTTCTGTAAGTGATGCTATGAGGTTACTGCTGCTAACAGAAAAACTGCTGCAACGAAAGAAACGGCTCGCCCTGAATCAAACTGAATAATGTCTCATATTGTTGTTTGAATACCCCAGGCATTATTTTAATTATTTACTAAACAGTTTAAAAATATCCTGCTTTTAGGTCAGAAACTTCTTTGGCTCCCTCCTCAGGACAAAAAGGTTACTACAACCTCGGATGTGAACCATTACAGATTTAAAAACCCGTCTAAACCCGGGAATAATTGGCTTTTAGAGACAGTGGGAACAGCTCACTGACGACTGTCTACCCGAGTCAAACAACTTGGCAAGCGACCCACGTTGAAATGTCCTCGGCTCTGATCGCTATCGGCCCGCTAAATTACGTGATACCATCGAACTTTACATTCGATAAACATGGAGCAGCTCTGGTGAGAGGGATTCAGACACATAATAGAGAGAAACAATTACACACTGGCTTCCTTACATTATACTCTCCATTGTTTACTTCCCTGATTTCTATCGTAACTGGTGACATCATCACGCTAACGCAGCGTGATGGCATCATCAGGCTCGCAGCTGCCAGCGAGGGGTTAGACCAGCTTTATTTGCCAATATGAAGGGAACCAAATGCTGATTGTCAACCCATGTTTGAAAAACACGCGTTGATGCGCTAATATCAGGGGTAAAGAGGCTGAAGTAAAGTCAGCGGCTCTTCCCCGGGCATCTGCTCTCTGCTTACACACGGTGATTCACTTAGGGAAAGAAAAAAATGTAATTCAAGCCTTTCTAATGGAAAATAATTATTTTTTTCTCATTCTAACATTATCAAATTCTTTAAAACTGGATAAAAACAATCTGCATCATCTTTCCAGCCTTAATTAGTGAAATGACACCAGTTCTGCGTCAATCGATCAAATGATCTAAAAGCTATTGGAAAAAAAAACATACATTTTGAATAGAAAAATGATTAAGAAATGGAAAATGATTCACAGGACATTAAAGTAACTGTTTCCTGTTTATCTAGAGCGAAG
>NW_015151118.1:173983-175713 GCF_000732505.1 Cyprinodon variegatus
AAGGCTGTGGAGAGACTTCAGTTGAACTTTAGTAAAAGATCTAAACTGGAGCTGCATAATGGAGGAGCTCCAGACCACTAGGGGGAGACAGTTATCAAATGCAAAATGGACGCTGTGGGCAGCGAGGCCAACATGCCTGCAGGGTTACCTCAAATCTATTTATTTTATTATTCTATGTGAACTAGCTTTAAACAGCCAGCACTTGTGTTAAGTTCATAAGTCACTTTATTTTATTTATTAGTTTCCTTTGTCAGGTGTATTTTATTTGTTTTAATGCAAGTGTTTGTGTCTGTGTCTTTGAACCTTAACAAAGTTCAAAATTAATATGCAAATATAGTCAGAACATCTTCCATGTCTGCATGTGTTCCTTAAAATTGTGTTTTTTTTTTTATCAAAAAGATGAGAGAAAATGTTAAAATGTGAAATAATTTTAGGAAATGTTAAATATTATCTGCTGACAAAAAAGTAAAAGGTTAAAATGATGTCCTGACTAAAACTAGACTAATAAAATTATGTTTTTCTGTATTTCTAAAATAAAGACTAAAATGCTCGACTTATAGTCGACTAAAACTAGACTAAATAAAAATGCGATGATGTCGACTAAATGTGATAAAAACTAACAAGCGATGCTGAAACTGGACTAAAACTGAAACTAATTTTATAAATGGCTGCTAAAATTAACACTAGCAGGGTATATATAATATTATATATTTTTATATAGATATTGGGATCCAACATCTTTTAAAGTGGAGAGGGTGGGTGTTACAAAAAATCTGTGAAAATCCTCCTTAATACCTTTACGGTGGATTTTTTGTTTTATTTGTTTGGGAAATTGAGAATTTTTGTCCATCCTGGTTTCTTGTGTTGCTGTTGATCCGGTCTGCTCTAGACTGAAGGGCTGCTCGCCCAGGGCCCTAAACGGGCTAGGACCGCCCCTGGATTCAGCTGAACTCAGAACAGACGTAGCTGCGTTAATCTAACCGACTGGAAATCAAAGCAAGCAGCGATTTTTCTGGGCTGGTTTGACAGGAAAACCCTTCATTCTGGTGGTTTCTCAGCTGGAGGCGGGTGGAGGATAACGGCTCCACTTTATAACCCTTACACCCCCCAGACGGATCTGGTTCTGCTCTGGAGAACTCACCGATGCTGCCAGGTGCAAAGAAACTGCTGGAGTCTGACGCAGGAGAGGAAACGTCTTCATAGTCGGGATCACCTGCTGACAGATCATCAGCTAGAAGAAAAGAAAAAAGGCTCATAAGTTTACATCCCGGCCCCTGCATCCGTTCCATAAAACCCAACAGACCTGACACCAGGTGATAGTCTGAGCCCTCTATGGACTGACTGGCTGGGGTGGCGATGTCGTATATGGGTGAGGCCGACGGCGGCAGGGAGCGAGGCTTCTCTTTGGGTTTCACCGTGCTGTAGATGGGCGCCGAAGATGCTCCTTTGCAATCGTTGTCATAGTGATGGGATGAAGGCAGCGTCCTGGAAGCAGAAGAAGATATTATCTCCTTACCTTCCACACCCCTGTCCTAAAACAGACTAATCACGTTCTTTAAAGCAGGACAGTTTCCAGATTAGGAGGACGTCTCCATCATCTCCCATGATTCATTGTAAATGGAAGCGGATTGGTTGATCTCTGGACGCAGTGGTGGATGATCGCATGAAAGTTCAGATTAAAACATTAAATATCTCTCTTTCTTATATTGCCTTCAGTCTCAAATTACATC
>NW_015151118.1:179512-180872 GCF_000732505.1 Cyprinodon variegatus
AGAAAACCATTTAATTAAAGCGGAGAACATTCAGGGTCAGACTGTCTCTACCTGCTTCCAGGTTTGGCCCGTGGTGTCACCACAGGACAGTAGGCGGGTTCTGATGTGGTTCTGTGGGGTTGCTTGGGCTTGTTGACAACAGCGTACGTGTCATTCATGGTAGGCTTTGATAACCTGTGAACGGAGAGAGAAGCTGATGCCAGAACCACCACTCATTCTGCAACATCATAACATTTAGACTCAGCTTTGGCTTTTTTTTTTATTGTTATGGGTTTAATCACTGATTAATTTCCATGCTGAGCAAACATCAGCTTTTAAACCCAGATCCATCCATTAACATGCAACTATTCTATCGAACTGAACCGTTAACTTCACAGAAACAGCTGTTTATTACCCAGAACAGCAATGACTGTTACAGGAACTAAATCTGCTAGTCATGGAGGTTTTTCTGCAAACTAAACTAGTGGAATCACACTTTGAGAGCGAGGCGTCTCTTTACAGTTCCTCTGTCTGAAAAGGCTAAAAGTAAGAAGAGATCAGCCTGATCGAGGAAGCAGAACCGGTGTTGTGTCAGAAGAGCATACCCCGTCAGACCGGCATACCCATAGTCAATACGAATGCGCATCAGATTTCAGTTTATCCCTTTAGTTTTGAAGAAAAATAGACTTTAAACTACCTCAACGGCGTGTATCCCTTTAGTTATATACAAAAAAACTTTTTAATTACTTCCTTTTTGGTGTTTTTTGAAGCGTATGGCCTTAAATAGTTATTTCTGTACATGAATAAAGGGAAACACGCCCCCACATTCAGGCTGCTGCTCTATACGATAAACTTTGAAAGTATAAACAACAAGTTAGGCTCCCAAGTAAAGTAGGTCACATGGTTAAACATAAGTAACTCACAAACATAAATGTAGTTAGTAATTAAATAAGCAGCACCAATGGAAAAAGCAAAAATTAAATAGAAAATAATAAGTAAAGATAAAAAAGTACAATAGAAATGAAATAGAATACAATGAAAGAAAAAAATAAATTACTGCATTAATATGGTCATGGCTGTGTCGAGGTAGTTTAAAGTTTATTTTTCGAACAAAACTAAAGATACAAACACAAATCAGACGTCTTGTGCATGCGTATTGACTATGGGTATGCTGGTCTGATGGGTATCCTGGTCTGATGGGTATGCTGGTCTGATGGGTATCCTGGTCTGATGGGTATGCTGGTCTGATGGGTATGCTGGTCTGATGGGTATGCTGGTCTGATGGGTTTGCTGGTCTGATGGGTTTGCTGGTCTGATGGGTATGCTGGTCTGATGGGTATCCTGGTCTGATGGGTATGCTGGTCTGATGGGTATGCTGGTC
>NW_015151118.1:182918-193816 GCF_000732505.1 Cyprinodon variegatus
TGCTGGTCTGATGGGTTTGCTGGTCTGATGGGTATGCTGGTCTGACAGAACACCAGGCGCTTCCCTGTCACCGTCTAAAGCTTTCAGCCCAGAAGCTTCCTCAGTCTCCATCCATGTGGGGAGGTTTTAAAGCTGCGTGTGGATCTCCATGTCTGCTGTGAATCCAGCCCAGAGACTTCTCCTCTGGGTCGGAGAGTTCTGCTCAGACTCGGACTGCTAATCTGTGATAGCGGGCATTTGCCTGGTGGACCGGTCCTAATTTCAGCGTGCAAGGGCCGTCCTTCCTGAAATCATAGCGGCCCCAACACTCACTCTATGGCTGAAGATCCTACCTGTGACAGTTAATAACTACAGAAGCTAAAGAAGTAATCCAATTCCCTAAATGATGCATGCAGTATATATAGCCCTTCCTTGTCATGCACATACTTGTGACGGTTGGCAAATGGTGTCATTTCTATTTCTTTCTAATATGAGCGATGGAAACATAATCCATTGCTTGCTAGCTGTGCTGTGCGATGTGTTAAACCGTGTGGATTAAAGTAGAATCTGGAATAATTATTCTTAATAGTAGTAGTATCAGTAGGACTGCTGGTTTGGGTCTGTTGACTGATAGAACCTTGGTGTTTATATAATCCTATTTCATTGCTAACATGCCGCCTAGACTCTGACGCACCGCTGAGCTTTCATGGATTCATTCTTGAAGATCTGTCTGCCTCTAGATTTTATTGTTTTATGTTGGTTTTTTCATCCAGGTGGTTTCCTGTCCCAGACCAACACCACCTGGTCTCTGTAACGGCTGAATATTTGCATCTCTACAGGAAGTTAACCTACTCTCCACTTCCTCCTCCAGCTGAGCGATCGTCATGGTTACGGCCCACGCCGGTAGGAACGGCTGATCTCTGAGTTTCCTAACGCTGATCCTCACTTTTATTTTTACAACTTTCTCCTGCTCACACTTCCTCTTTCTCCTCACTTCCCACCTCCACTCTCCCTTCTCTGTTCTCCCTCGTTTCCTCCCTCAGCTCTCCCCCCCCCGTCTCCATGGCCTGGTTTCCACAGTAACATGGTAGCATATGGAGATGGTGGGATGACGCCTGACAGAGGAGGGTGAGAAAGTGTTAATTCAACACCTCGGGGTGAAGCAGCCAGTCTGTCTCTCGGTGCAAAGAGCACCCCCCCCCCCCCCCCCACCAGCTGGTTTGTACCTGTTGACGGACGATGAAGCTGCTGCCGAGGTTCTCTTCTCTGTTTTTGTCACCTGCAGACGACAGGACAGAAATTTGTTCAATTCCAGGTTCTGCAACATTTCTTCCAAAACCATTAAACTCTGTTGAATGTTTTTATACATAATTTATTCATGTTTGTATTGCTTTATATCCCACTTTTGTTGTCATAGTAACGCATTTCCAATCAATAAGGAGATCATGCGCTGCAAAAATGATTTGGAAATAAGTAAAATAATGTTTTTAATGTCTTTTGTGTATTTACTCTTAATATCAGTCTGTAAATAAGATGTTTTGCCGATGGAATTAGTATTTTTACTCTTAAAATAAGATCATTAAATAACATGCACTTGAAATGAGACTATTTTAAATGTAAATGGCCTGGTCCAATGGCAAAACGCCAAACCAACAACCCAAATGAAAAAAAAAAAAAGACAAATTTGAAGAAAACATGACTTATTTAGATGGACATTTTTTGCTGTGTGTGTTTGATAAACTCTGAACCATCTCTGGATTTTTCTTGGAAGGTTTGTTATGAAATCAGTGGAAACTTGAAGCGCAGAGAACAGCTTCACTTCCCACAAAAACAATGTTTCACCCTCTGGATCTGAGGAACAAACGTCCTGGTTTGTTGGTTCCTGATCTAATCGGGTCGGGTCGGATCGGATCAGTGGATTAGGGATGCTCCGTCCGTCTCAGTTATTGTCTCCTTAAACCAAACACCTCACCTGCGTTGCTTGCATGGCGGCCGCTCAGGACAGCTGTGGTTACGATGCAGCTTCGCACCATGTTTGTGTCATTGCCAGAAGGCACTGTGAACTGCTTTCAGTTTCTTAGACTTTATAAACCGCTGAACACAGATCTTTTATCTTTTTTTATAATTAGTAAGCGAGGCCCTTAAAAAAAAAAAGAGGTGTGATTTGTAGAGACAAACTCAACAGCAGCTTAGTTTGCTGCTCTTTGTTTGGCTGTTTTTAGACTCGCTGTCACTACCCGATCTGAACCGGAAGCACAATCTACTAAAAGTACTTAGTTCTATCCTTAAATCCCTAAAGAATGCTAAACTAAATCTTTAAAAGATGACTTTTCTGAGACAATTTGATGCTTTTTACATTTTCTCCGTTAAACAGCTTCTCTGACGTCATCATCAGACCAGCTAAATAAACCATGTTTATCCGCATTTTAGTTGTTTCCTTGTTTAGATTACGCACTATATAGCACAATGTTAACATAAAAAAAAATGATACTCAAAAAGATTAGATTTATGTTTAAATCCAAAGCTGAAAAACTTAGCATAGGATCCTAGAAGAGAGGTGAAACAGAAAGGATTTAAATGCATTTATTATCTCAGAAAATATATTATTAACCTTTAAGACCATGTACTTTATTATGCTTATTATATTTAGGGAGGGAAAAAAGCTATTTAAGTCTTTTTTAGAAAGTAAAATCAAGGGTGAGCCAGATCTATATCTGGTTGCACAGATGAGCTGATGGTATGGATCAGGTAGTGACAGCTAACAGTACCAAACGCTATCACGAGCTAATGCTAAGAGTAGCCAATACTAACTCTATCTAATATTAACAGTAGCTAACGCTATCACTAGCCAATACCAACAGTAGCTAATACTAACTCTAGCTAATATTAACAGTAGCTAATGCTAACAGTAGCCAATACTAATGGTAGCTAAAAGAAACTGTAGCTAATGCTAACTCTAGGTTATGATAACAGTAGCTAACGCTATCACTAGCCAAAACCAACAGTGGCTAATACTAACCCAGCTAATACTAACAGTAGCTAATGCTAACAGTAGCCAATACTAACGGTAGCTAAAACTAACTGTAGCTAATGCTAATTCTAGCTAATGCTAACAGTAGCTAAGGCTATCACTAGCCAATACCAACAGTAGCTAATACTAACTCTAGCTAATATTAACAGTAGCTAATGCTAACACTAGCCAATACTAACGGTAGCTAAAACTAACTGTAGCTAATGCTAACAGTAGCCAATACTGACAGTAGCTAATACTAACTCTAGCTAATATTAACAGTAGATAATACTAACTCTAGATAATACTAACTCTAGCTAATGCTAACTTTAGCTAATTCTAAGAATAGCAATACTAGCTGGACCGGGCACTCGAACCGAGCCATCAGCGCCGGGTCTGGTCCGGTAACCCCGGCGTACGGGGGCAGGGAGCCAGCCGGGGACGGAGCAAACGAACCCAACCCGGTGACGGCATGCTTCCACCCGCCTGCCTTACCACCCGCCGGTGTCCAGGCTACCGTCACCGCAAAGGTTTAACTTTGTGATGAAAGTTGGTGGGGACACTCGGGTGGAGGCTCATGGACCTACAGTTAGACTTTCATTAGGCTAATTTTCCAAAAATGAGGTCAAACGTATATTTATTGAATGCTTTCCTATTTTTGAGAACACAAGACAACAACACACTGATATTTATATTTATAGATGTTAGAAAGATGCCCTTTAGTGCATTACCAGGCCCAAAACATCAATGCATGAAAAAAATATCATATATCATGCATCCCTAGAAGTACAGCCAGCTGTCAGTTGCATAGTTGAAATGCCACACTCTGCAACGTTCACCAACATAAGACAAGGTTAAGCTATAAATCTAGAGAAAGGATCATGAACGTTGAAGGCCTAACCCCCCCACCAGACTTGAGGAGGGCAGACTAAGGAAAACTTTCTCCCTAAAAACAACGTAGCAGCAGGAGTTAACAAGGTTGCATCTGGATGAAGCTCAGGACTCCTAGGAAAACGTCCTCTGGACACCATGTCAGACAATGTTGCTAGGAAACCAAACACAGCGCAAGCATCTCCTAGCAGCTGTCAAACAAAAATAGATGTGAAATTATCTGAAGCTCGGTCAAAGTTAGGCAACAACGGAACAATGAAGCAAAATAAAAACCAGATAAATAAATGATCTTGTCATACTCCAGATTCCAACCAGACCAGAGGACTGCTCAGAAGAAGATGTCTGCCAACAATGACCAACAGATGCCGTTTGTCACCGGTTCTGTTCATTACATTAATGGACAGAATTTCTAGGCACAGCCAGGGACCAGAGGATGTCCGGTTTGGGGAACCTCAGGATATCACCTCTGCTGTTTGCAGATGATGTTGTCCTGTTGGCCTCATCAAACCAGGCCCTCCGACGTGCACTGGGGCCGTTTGCAGCCGAGAGTAAAGCGGCCAGGATGAGGATCACCTCCAAATCTGAAGCCATGGTTCTCCACAGGAGAAAGGTGGACTCCCCTCTTCAGGTCGGTGGAGAGTCTTCGTCTCAAGTGGAGGAGTTCAAGTATTTAGGGGTCTTGTTCACGAGTGAGGGACGGATGGAGCATGAAATCGACAGATGTCGGCAGTGATGCGGTCGCTGTATCGGCCTGTCGTGGTGAAGAGGGAGCTGAGCCGAGGGAGCAAAGCTCTCAATTTACCGATCGATCTACGTTCCCACTAACCTGACTCCACCAGATGGATTTGCTCCGCATATCCATCTGGAAACCTTCCGTAGAAGTAATTTTGGGAAGGGGCGAAAATACTGGTTAGCTGATTGGCCTATGTTGGTGATAGACGGGCCAAATCAACGAAGATCAACGAAGCATATGACGTACTAACAGAGCGATGACGAAGAGGAGTCAATTGATAGATCAAACTCTTGCCGAAACCAGTCGGGAGAAGAGCAAAAACATCTTTTCCTCTGAGAAAAGCCTCCAGAGCAGTGTTTTGCTCTTCTTTCAGTGAAGAAATACTCTGTAATTCCGATAAAACTTGCTCGATAGCCACGCTAACGCTAGTTTCATCGGCTGAAGCCGCCATGTTCTTTAGACTGAACTGTCGCGCTTCTCGTTGCGTCACACCTCAACCCGCCTCAAAGCCAACGCTGATTGGACGTTCGTTTGGTGAACGGCTCCAAATTTTCTTTAACGGAGAGTCTCCAGACTGATCTGCGAGTGAAACCTTGAAAGCTCGCGAGATCAGGATGGTCTCACGAGGCTACCGCTCCCACCCTCATGGTCATGAGATCTGGGTAATGACCGAAAGGACAAGATTGCGAATACAAGTGGTAGAAATGAGTTTCCTACGCAGGGTGGCTGGGCGCACCCTTCCAGATTGGGTGAGGAGCTCAGTTACCCAGGAGGAACTCAGAGTAGAGTCGCTGCTCCTCCACGTCGAAAGGAGCCAACTGAAGAGGCTCAGGCATCTGTTCCGGATGCCTTCTGGTCGCCTCCCTCAGGAGGTGTTCCAGGCATGTCCCATTAGGAGGAGGCCTGGTGGAAGGCCCAGGACACGCTGGAGAGACTGTCTCTGAGCTGGCCTGGTGTCCCCCTCAGGGTCCCCCCAGAGCAGCTGGTGAAGGTGTGTGTGGATCAGGAAGGCTGGGCATCTCTGCTTAGACTGCTGCCTCCATGACCCGGCCCCAGGATAAAGCGGAAGGAAATGGGTGGATGGAGTTAAACCAGACAGAACCTAAACCATCTACCGTGGTTCTACAAGCTGCCATGAACTTTAGAAGGTCATGATTAGACGCTGAAGAGAGAAGAACCTGATGTCTGGCCTGGAGATGGTCGTGGTTGTGTGAGATTAGCAGAATTTGAAGTCATCATTACGCTTAGTGAAAATTCATGCTGGTTCATTCTGCTTTCTGGAACCATCTGACCTCAGTGCCAACAAACATGCGTTCCAAGAAGTGGAAACCAATTTGGAAAAAAAAAAAAAAAAATTTCCCTCAATGTCTGTCCCAGACAGCATGGAGCCTCTCGCCTCAAATGGCGAGGCTCACCAAACCAGTTCTCCTACTCTGTTTTGTGTAGATAAGAGCGCATCTGAAAGACCTCATGGTTAGAAAGAAACGGCTTTTCAAAACGACTGAGATGAATTCAGAATGATCCTTCTTTTTGATTGAGTAACCAAGCGTTGCCATGCCGACCTGTCAGACGTTCCTCAGACACATGAACAGAAAAAGGAGCAGAAACGATCAGCCAGCAGAGCCTACCTGTCAGGGGTCGTCCTACATCTGCTCTCGTTTCTCAAATCCTCTCTTCTAATGTCTCTCTGCGATCGGAACAACTAACAGTCAAGCTGCAGCTCTGAATTTCCATACAGGAAGTTAGTCGAAGCACTTCTTCTTTCCGCACTGCTTTGAGAGGACTTCCTCCTGTGTTGCATGCTCTGGGACATCACTGTGTTTTACCTCAGACAGGTTGCAGTAGAGGCCGTCATCAGATGTCTGCAGGAAGCGTTCAAACATGCTGGCGACTGCGGTGAAGATGAAGCGATATTGATCCTGCAGAGATGATGCAGGTATAAACTGAGGGATGGCCTCACAGATAATGTCAACACTTTCAGCTGGTAGAGCGTTGTGTAAAGGGTTCATTTCAGGACTTCTTCAGGTCCCAGAAAAACAAGTGTTTGGAAAAAAAGCTCAATCAGATTTTAGAAATTAGCTTATTATTAAACTTCTTCCCAGAGACCTGACAATATTTTTCTGAGACCTGAAACCTGAGATAGCTTTTTTCTAGGTCCTTCTAAGTAAATTTCTAAAACCTGAATATGTGCTGAAATTCACCCAATATAAGTGGACTGTAATGGCCCTGTCACACCTTGACGATTTAGATCAGCGTATGCCTGATGTACGAACAATCTGGCAAAAAAGCATGCATACGTTGGATAAGTACGCTGAAACACATCATCATACGGACAGTACGTCCCGACGTATGCAAGCGTTGGCCATCCATACGTGGGCCATAAGTTCCAGGTAAGTTATCTGATCGTTGACATACGTTAAGTGAAAGTTACTCTTCAGTCGTGGCATCTAGCTTATCCAAAAACAATTTCTCATTATGCTTACTTGTATGGGGCTAATGTTAGCCCGTCTGCAGCAGCCAGGGCTAAAGTTAGCCCGCCTGCAGCAGCCAGGGCTAACGTTAGCCCGTCTGCAGCAGCCAGGGCTAATGTTAGCCCATCTGCAGCGGCCAGGGCTAACGTTAGCCCGTCTGCAGCGGCCAGGGCTAACGTTAACCCGTCTGCAGCAGCCAGGGCTAATGTTAGCCCATCTGCAGCGGCCAGGGCTAATGTTAGCCGTCTGCAGCAGCCGGGGCTAACGTTTACCACGCCTGCAGCAGCCAGGGCTAACATTAACCCGTCTGCAGCAGCCAGGGCTAATGTTAACCCGTCTGCAGCAGCCAGGGCTACAACCCTGCTGCAGCGGCCAGGGCTAACGTTAGCCCGCCTGCAGCGGCCAGGGCTAACGTTAGCCCGCCTGCAGCAGCCCTCTCCCTGCATAGCCATGTGTGAAGGACCGCCGGCTATGATGGAGTTTTTTTTTGTTTTATTTGGCAAAATGTTCATTTGATTTGTGTTTATCTGACTGTGTTCATTATTATTCCCCCAATAAATGCTGCATTCAGGATCACTATCGATAAACCACATGTGCAAAGTGGAACAGGGCTGTGCAGCTGCTGGACTAAAAACTGCTGGAGAATTTATAAAACTGGAAGAGGTTGCAGACCTGCGGACATATTACTACGAATAACGGGAAGAAAATGTTGTAATTCCAGGGAAGTGTGTGGAAGTGCTGCAGATGATGGTCTGGACTGAGGGCACCTACTTTGGTCTGCACAGCAGAGGGTCTTTGTCTGCGGAGTTCCAGGACAATGCTCAGGATGCTGAAGTCTTGGGAGATCCGCTGCAGAAGGAACAGGACAACAAACAGACCCATCATTTTAAAAGCTGACAGCTGTCCTCGTTTCTGATCTTCATCATCATCATGTGCTTCCTCCTGAAGGGCCCATCTGCTTCCAGAGCTTCTGCTCTTTATCCAGAGATGTTTATCAGAACTAGCTAAGGAATAGAATACGATCTTGTTGACGTGCGTTACCTTGGTAACCAGAAGGTCATAGATGTAGTCGAGAGCACAGATGACTCCTGTCCTCCCACAGCCCGCACTGAAACACACAGCAGCAGATGCAGTGAGCATGTTAGCCGTGCCATCGATAGCAGGTGTTACCTGCTGCATATTCACAGCCTCCTGCTCTCTGAGCGTTGGCTGGCTGTGGGGGGGGGGGGCTCCTGATGAATGTTAATGACCAGCTGACCTGTGATCAGAGCTGTTGGCACAAACAAGCTGCACAGATGATGTGAAACTAAGCACCGATTAGAGGGCGACACCACGTGTCTCTGAGAGTCTCTCACTTTGCCTCATTGTCTCTCAGTGTCTCTCATTGTCTCTCGTTGTCTCTCAGTGTGTCTCGTTGTGTCTCAGAATATCTCTTTGTCTCTCGGTTTGTATCATTGTCTCTTGGTTTGTTTCATTGTCTCTCAGTGTCTCTCGTTGTGTCTCTTGGTTTGTCTCGTTGTCTCTTGGTTTGTCTCATTGTCTCTCAGTGTGTCTCGTTGTCTCTCAGTGTGTCTCATTGTCTCTCAGTGTGTCTCATTGTGTCTCAGAATGTCTCTTTGTCTCTCAGTGTGTCTCAAAATCTCTTGGTTTGTCTCATTGTGTCTCAGAATGTCTCTTTGTCTCTCAGTGTTTCTCAAAATCTCTCGGTTTGTCTCATTGTCTCTCGGTTTGTCTCATTGTCTCTCGGTGTGTCTCCTTGTGTCTCAAAATCTCTTGGTTTGTCTCATTGTCTCTCAGTGTGTCTCATTGTCTCTGGGTTTGTCTCATTGTCTCTCGTTGTCTCTTAAAATGCTTTATTGTCTTTTGGTTTGTCTCATTGTCCCTCGGTTTGTCTCATTGTCTCTCGGTTTGTCTTATTGTCTCATTGTCTCTCATTGTCTCTCAGTGTGTCTCCTTGTCTCTCGGTGTGTCTCCTTGTGTCTCAGTGTGTCTCTTTGTCTCTCAGTGTGTCTCATCATCTCTTGGTTTTTCTCCTTGTCTCTCAGTGTGTCTCTTTGTCTCTTGGTTTGCCTCATTGTCTCTCAGTGTCTCTTAGAATGCTTTATTGTCTCTTGGTTTGTCTTATTGTCTCTCAGTGTGTCTCATTGTCTCTGGGTTTGTCTCATTGTCTCTCAGTATGTCTTATTGTCTCTCAGTGTGTCTCATCATCTCTTGCTTTGTCTCATTGTCTCTGGGTTTGTCTCTCAGTATGTCTTATTGTCTCTGTCCTTACCTGCAGTGGACCAGAACAGGGGCGGTATCACCTCCTCGGCTGCTCCTTGCTCGCTCCAGCAGGTCCAGAACGCCTGCGTTCTCATAGGGGACGTCGTGGTCCGGCCAGGATAAGTATTGGAACTGAACCACTGAACGGACGTCCTGCAGAGGACAGAGGAGGACAGGGGATGAGGGTGTGATCTGACTCTCGTTAAAAGTGAACGGAAGTGGGCTCCCACCTGCTGATAGCTGACAGTCAGAGTTCTGACCACAACGTCCTCATTGGGTCGGGACTCCGCCTCCTGGATGGTTACAGGGACAACATGTTAGGTTCTGATCAGGAGTAGATCAGAAGGAGGTCAGACAGTTCTGGGTTCTTACAGAAGTTACGGTAAAAGGTCCGAATGCTGCAGACTGATGAGGAGCTGCCCAGTAGGACTCACACTTTTTCTGCAGAGAAAGCCCAGAACCAAAAACAGAACCGTCACTATTAGAAGCTATTTCATTCCACTGAGCTTCGTGATTGGAAATAAAAAAATAGTCAATATGTTCAAAGAAAAGCAGAAGACAAAAGAAAGGGAGAAAGGCTCTACCTTCCCCATCTCGATCTCCCTGCAGGCCATGATTATCACCTGAAACACAGATTCAGACTTTAGTCGGATCCTGAAGCTTCTGGAGGTGAGGGAGACATCGATGTCCCAGAAGATCATCATCTGCAGACACTAAAAACCTTTTCCACCAGAACCAGAGATCCATTCATCCTGATCCGCGGGTGGAGAGTGGAGGTACCAGGAAGCAATAAATATCGGTAAGCAGAGACATCAGTTTCTTTCAGGCCCACGACCTCTTAGGGACCCCATCACTGACACCTGGTGGGCCCCTTACGAAATTGCAGACTAGGACATCTCTTTGCAGATGTAATGGTGCGAAAAATTCAAGATTCCAGAAAAGAAAAAGGAAAGAAGAGCTGCTGGAAGAACGGAAAAAACTTCCCCAAATAAACATGTTCTTTCAAAGAACCAGGGAGGGAGAGGAGGACGTTGCAGGGAGTAAAGATGGCAACCAGGAAATCAATGGAGAGAGCGTGGGTGAGGAGGGGAGCGGTGAAGCTGAAGGTAGCCCCATGGCTTGTTGGGCTAACATGTGGTGATGCGCTGTCACCCATGGTTCCATTCAAGGTGCGCAGTCACTATATTTCCATGTGTGATCATATACTACTGAGAATTGCATAATTGTATCTTCTTGGGCGAAAAATGGAACCGTTGCCGTATCCTGAACCGTTATCACCTGTTGTACTTCATGTCCATCTAGATAATGTTGCTAACGGGCCTATTGTTGTGTCGTTACACCATTGCCAGAAAGGAAACACCTGAGGGAAGCCTTTAGGTGGAGCTCTGATCCATCCCCTTCATCAGGGATAAAACACCAGCCAGGGGGATTTAGCATTAGGCAATACTAGGCAGTTGCCTAGGGCCCCAAGTTCCTGGGGGCCCCACAAAACTCTGTTTACATCCATACATCCATTTTCTAACACGCTTAATCCTAAGTAGGGTGGCGAGGG
>NW_015151118.1:195823-196898 GCF_000732505.1 Cyprinodon variegatus
CTACAGGGAAGCCCATAAATTAACAATCAGGATGGTTTTAGTGGAGGCAGCTGATGCTTTTCTGCAGAAATAAAGATCTGATCTGATTGGCTTAAAGGTCAGCTGAGCTTCCTCCTGATTGGACACTTTGCTTTAGGATGGAGTCAGGGAAAAAAGTTAAAGACGTTCTGGAAGCCTAAAAAATAAAAAACACATTTTGGAGACAGACTTTAACAGAATCGGCTGAACGTGAAAGAAATCGGATTCAAAAATTCCCACTAATGCTGGAGCAGGAGGACAGAAATATGGTCCAATGTTACACCTCATTCACTAAATATACTGAGCCCCTTTGGACCAGACTATTTCCTGGAAGCAGGGTCTGACCTTGGTTTGGTGCTGCCAGATCATCCTCCAGAAGTCAGTCACCGTGGAGCTGAGAGGCGCCTGAGAGGCGATGTATTTGCGGTCACCTGACGCCCCCTGCAGGACAAACATTAGAGTCACACCTGGAGCTTCCTTACAGCAGCAGTATGGAGGCAATTCTGTTCCATTATTCTTTCAGGTAAAGAACAGGCTTTGTAAATGGAAATCTGTAGAAAAAAGTTCAATCTAGAAATGAAACTGAAAAATGTCTAAAAATATAACAGTTTTGAGACTAACTTTAATGTCTTCTCAGATTAAATTTTTTCCTACAAATTTATCTTTGAGGTTTTTATTTTATTTTATTTTCTTCTTATTTCTCTTTCTCAGAAGGAGTTTAAGGAATTGCATTCTTTCCAGATTGTGTTTTATAGATCAAATTCTCTTCAAGCTAACCGACCGATAAAATCTTGTTACTAAAGTAGAAATATGTCTTCATCCCTCAGTCCAGAGGAAAGCCAACCTCCCAGAAGCGTAAAGAATGTGATCCTGAAAACATTAATTAAAAAGAAAGAGATCATTAAAACTCAATTTGAAAAGAGAAATCCAAAATAAAAATTTAGTCCGTGAGGCAGACACCCCGTCTACTTTTAAGGCTAGGCTTAAAACTTTCCTTTTTGATAAAGCTTCTAGTTAGAGTGGCTCAGGTTATCCTGAGCTATCTCTATAGTTCTGC
>NW_015151118.1:197359-198853 GCF_000732505.1 Cyprinodon variegatus
ATATAATAACTCCACAGAGCTTCACCAGCAAAATCAAATAACTAGATAAAATAACAGGCAGCATCAAGTTCATATTTTGCTTTTGGCTCTTAGTTACAGCAATGACCGACTGCAGTTCTGCTGTAAGGTGCCTTGGTAAAGGTTAATGACCGACGTTCCTGACATGGAACAACCAGACCAGGCATACTGCTTTAGGTTAATTTAAAAATTCCACCATATTAACAATTAGACTACTGCATATGAGGGGCCCTTTTTCCAACCTGAGCACCTGCCCCCAAAAATGTCTGTGCACGCCACTGTTCCTTTTTCTGTTGTTAAAAGCTACCTTCCGTGAAGAAATGTTCACTTTGTGCAATATTCTATCACTTTTTTTTATATAAACTAGATTAGTTCTTAATTAAAAGCAGTTCAGGACTAAAACTAAGATCCTCAGATGGAAACTAGACTAAACTGGGATAAAAGTATTTGACTACATTTTCATATTTTCATAAAAAAAAAACAACAAAGAATAGCACTTATAGAAAATGTGAAAATTGAAATTTGATAAATATTACATTTAATTTGGATATACTTCTGGAAATAATGTGTGTATTGGAAAACATGACAAAATGACACATTAATCTCTCAGCAATCGCCTTCCCCTGTTTTTATTGATGAAATATGGTGCGCATTTATATTTCAGGATTTATAAACAGAAAGTAAAAGTAGGATTTATAAAGCCAGGCCTAAAAGCCCAGAGAACATTGTTAGATTCTATGAACTTTCTGAAACACCAGGACATTTGAAATAAAACTCTGGTTTCCGCGATCAGAGGGCAGGAAGTGTCGTTATTGAGGTTTTAAGTAGAACAATGATCCACATCGACACAGAAATGGTTCCACCAACACTAAATCAAAATATCTTCAAGGTAATACGCTAATGTTTTATTTTTTCACCATAGTGCAAACCTGAGACTGATTCATTGATTTTATGTTAAACTCAGCCTTACTAATGGCTCCAGTAAACACTCAGGGTTTAGAGCCCTGCTGTTTCACATCCATCTGTTAGTTATTGACACTTTCAGCAATGAGTCATTTCAAGAAAAACAACCTGAAGCCAGTTAATCATGAACCAAGGTGAAACCTGCAATGAGGAAGCAGAAGTTCCTCTGGCCCACAGACTGCAGAACCGGCCCCAAAGACTCGCCTTCAGCAGGATGTGAGAAGTTTAGGACCAAAGGGAACCGACCCTGATGATGGAGCAGAGCAGCTGCCTGCAGGCGGCCGAGGCTCTGCAGCCTTCAGCCTAAAGGAGGAAAAACTAAACATCCATCAGAGCTGAGATGCAGACTGCTGAGGGTTAGCTTCATTCAACACAGGTCAGTTCGTCTCCATGGAAACGCTTCAAACGCAGAACGCCCAGGGGCAGAAGGAACAGAATCCATCCATCCATCCATCCATCCATCCATCCATCCATCCATCCATCCATCCATCATCCATCCATCCATCCATCCAT
>NW_015151118.1:201295-203477 GCF_000732505.1 Cyprinodon variegatus
CATCATCCATCCATCATCCATCCATCATCCATCCATCATCCATCCATCATCCATCCATCATCCATCCATCCATCATCCATCCATCCATCCAACCATCCATCCATCCATCCATCCATCCACCATCCATCCATCCATCCATCCACCATCCATCCATCCATCCATCCATCCATCCACCATCCATCCATCCATCCATCCATCCATTCATCCATCCATCATCCATCCATCATCCATCCATCCATCCATCCATCCATCCATCCATCCATCCATCCATCAGCACAGTGAACCGGAGATTAAGCTTCTATTATAATTTCCCACAATGCAACAGTGCATTTCTGTAACCACACCAGTCCACAACATCAGCAGTTATATCTGCAGGAAGAGCTTTCCTTAAAAGAAATAAAAGTTTTTGGGTCACACCTGTAATGATCTGACTGGTTCTAACCGGTTTGTGCCGACTCTGTTAGTTTCCTCTTATGGTGCATGTTAGTGTGGCTGGCCAGTGGCCAGGCTACTGTTCTGCTAATGCTAAGGCTAGTGGTCCAGTCAAAGTCCAGACCTGAATCTAGGTGACATGCTGTGTTGGAGCTACAGGAAGCTGTGGAGCAGCTAAAGCCTGTGAACCTCCCTCATCTAAAGCTGCAGGACAGAAGATCTGGGTGAACTGGCTCTGATGGAGTCAAAGGAAAGCAAAGGTTTCCTGCAGCCGCATCCTGGTGGACTCTCCGTTTATCCATCCTGCTTTCATCTCTGCAAAATGAACAGCAGCTGCTTTCAACCTTGCTTGTTCCTGTTTGTTAAGGTTCCTCTAAAAGGATAAAGGAACCAGTTGAAGACCACATCCTTTACTTATTAGGTCCTCTCAGACGAGCAAACCAGCGTTGGTTAACAGTGACACAGCAGTCCGTTAATCAGGCAGCGCGTGCAGTTCATGTAAACCAGCTCTGAGTGTTATGTTACATTCATTTAGTGTGTAAAGCTGCGAGTCATCAGCGTCGTCCGACCACAATGTTCTGGTTGTGGTGTTGTGCAACCAGCCCCTGTTAGCGGTCAGTCGAGTATCTATGAATAAACACCAAGCATCAGATGAGGCGGTCTGATTGCTGCTCCTCCGATCAGAGGATGTGGTTTCAGAGCATCAATGTGAAAATAGAAGAAGGTCTAATGATGAGAGCAGAGTCTGAAATGTTCTCTGAAGCAGGTGTCTATCTTTGGAGGCTGCTTCTCTTCTTACCGACCGTTCTTCTCTTTCCTGTTAGGCCGCCTTTTATTACGCAGTGACGTGTGCAGAACCCAGACACAGGAGACTCAGGGTTCTGACCTTCACATCGGACCCCTCTACAGGTGCTTCCTTCCAAAGTTCGGCCCGTCCTCTCCAAAGGGAGGCGTCTTCATCAGAGGAAGAATCTGAGCTGTGAGTCTGAGCTCCCATCGGGTTCCTCGCCGTGTCTTCCATCCTACAGACTCATTTTATCTGCTCTCATCCTGAACATTTATTTCCTTCTTAGCTGTGATCCGCATCTCAGGATCAAAGTTCAGGGAACATGGATGGAAGATTACAACAGAGCTTCACCTGCCAGCTCAGCTCCTTCCTTACCAGCAGGCCTCCTTTCTAAGCTCCTCCTCTTGAAGCAAACCCTCACCACTGACCTTTGTTCAGCTAACAAATAGCTGCACCATGTTTCCTGCTGCACAGCTGTGAGAACTGTCGACACGGAGGGATTTACCATTAGGCAGTTACCTAGGGGCCCAAGTTCCTGGGGGCCCCATAATACTCCCTTTACGTGTATGGTTGATGCAACGAAAATAGTCATAAAATTACGAGAATAAAGTCTTAACAATATGAGAATAAATTAGACAACTTTAATCGTCATTTTGCATACACAGAATGAATATAAAACAAAATTTGGTTTAGTGCAGCTTTCCAGACAGTAAATAAACATTTCCATTCCATAAAATGCAGCAGTGATCGAATGTAATAAAGTCGTAACATTATGAGAATAAAGTAATAAAATCACGAGAATAAAGTTGTGACGTTACGAGACTTTATTCTCGTGATATTACGACTTTTATCCTCGAAATAGAAAATAACAAAAAAAATCTAAATCCTTTCTAAAAAGCTCCTGGGGCCTGTGTAGGAAAAAAAGGTCTGCTACTGGAGACTTTGGAGACAACATCTAAAAGC
>NW_015151118.1:206210-207148 GCF_000732505.1 Cyprinodon variegatus
ATCTGGAGAATGGGGCTGTTTGATGCGTCTCTGCCTAGGGCCCCAAATTTCCTAGATCTGCCCCTGACTGTTGAGTAGTGAGAAGGTCTTTAGGTCTGAATCCTGATTCTCCGTGTTGGTTCTCCAAAAACAGGCTGATGTTCTGTCTTTCCTGCGCATCCATGATGAACGAACCCCTCCAGGGCGTCTCCTGCCCCTCAACCACTAACAGAAACATCAATTTCTAGATTTAAAACTAGATTTTCTGGTTTAAAATCAAATCTTTTTTTTATTATTACAGATCTCATTTTGAAAAGGAGGTCATCAATATTAACTTTCGCCCAGAGTAGATTAAAGCGATTGTAAACATTGAACATGTATTTGTAGTTAAAGTGAAATTAATAGAGCAAAGTTGTTAATCCAAGAATCTTTTCAAAACATTTTTATTATTAAAAAATGCATGGGGCCGCGCGCCGAGAGAGACTGAAATATCTGCTGTTAACTTTTTGGAAAAACAGTTCAAGCTCTGTTTGATTGAAAGCATCTGTTAACATCAGTTTTCTAATCTTGACCCAAATTCTCAAATTGAGTGGAAACTTTTTAAATTTGAATATTATTAAATGTGCCTCCAGAGATAGACGGTACACTGTAAAAAAGATAAATCTCCAGTCATTTTTTCTTAAAATAAGTGCATTTGTTTTTTAATTGAGGAGGTCAATGAAACACTTTTCCAATGGAACGAGATAATTTACATTTAAAACAAGAAAAAAACGACTGCATTGTCTTATTTCATGTGCATATTATCTAATTATCTTATCTTAAGAGTAAAAATACTCATTAAGTTGGCAAATCATCGTATTTACCTGCTCAAATTAAGGATAAATAAGGGTAAATTTAAGAAACGTTTACTTATTTCCAGAATGTTTTTGCAGCGTATCAACCCAATCAGCTGTGGCTAG
>NW_015151118.1:208243-209521 GCF_000732505.1 Cyprinodon variegatus
ATGATGTGAATTGGAGCTATAGAAATAAACTGAACTGTTTCTGTAACACTTTAAAACTAAAAAGGTGAGGGACCCCAGAAGGGCGTCAGGTGGAACCCCTAACCTAAAAGACTCCACTGGATCTAAATACCTTTATAGATCAAACGTTGAGACATCGATCGGGTCTATCAGGCGCTGCAGTTTGAACGGAGCAGCAATAAAACCCTGAATCTGAATAGAAATTTGCATAGGTTAACCAAATGAAGCTGACATCAGCGACTTCTGCAGGCTTCTAGTTAGTTGCTCTTTTGAATAAACAGCTCAGAGGCTAAACCACAGGCAGAAACACTGAAAGCTTTCTTTTTTTTTCCAGGAAAGTTTCCCACAGAGCAGAACGGGATGGGAATAAAACAGAGACACAGAAACAAACCAGAAAACTGGATTATTTTAGCTCTACATTCTGTCAATCTGACCGTGCAGGGATAAGAAAGAAGGTGAGTTTTAGGAAAGTTAGTTTTTAGCTGAAAAGAAAAGGCTCAGAAACAGGCTGACAGGTGAGGAATGAAAGCAGAGACTCACACTGTACTCCTGGTCCAGAGTAGCGGGATCCTTGGACTTCAGGGAGGACAGCAGCGAGGGCAGCAGCGAGGGCAGCAGCTCCATCTCAGAGACGTTCAGAACGGCAGTGGCTCGGCTCTGCCTCTAAATTTAACCGCTTCAGTTAATAATTCAACAGCCGGCCTCTCTCACCCTGAGCACAGAATCAGGAAGTGACAGAATTGAAATAAACAGCTCAGGACTGATTACCTCACTAAGGTTGATGGTGTCAGAGCATCGCAGGGACGACTCCTTCCTCAAACACACAACCGCCCTTTGAAACGGCTCGACCCAGAGCTTCACCTGCAGACCAATCGGACAGCGGATCAGAACCAAGGCCAACTTACAGAGCTGGGGTCCCGCTTTAAGCTGCAAAGTATTTGCAATACTATAATGTTCACTTGCACTGCTGACTGTTACTATAGTAACAACCGTTTACATGCATCTTGCACTACTTTATATTGATTTGCACTGCCGACTGTTTACCTACAGGAACAATTGTTTACAGATACATTTGCAAGAACGCCAGATCCTCCAGTCAGATTAAAGGTTCTAAGGAAAACCAACCAATTGCATCCAGTCAGGATTCTCTCCTCCTGGACGAGCAGGTAGAGACAGTAGACACTGACTCTTCAGCAATCCCTCACACCAAGCAGCTGATATTTCTCTCCAGGATGGAGTCACAGCCAAACAGGAACAGAC
>NW_015151118.1:211101-212887 GCF_000732505.1 Cyprinodon variegatus
GAAGCTTTATCAAAAAGGAAAGTTTTAAGCCTAGCCTTAAAAGTAGACTGCTTTCTTTTTCCGTTGGAGGGAAGAGGCCGTCCCATTCTCGTTTATGCCCCCTCACCATCGCTTCATTGCGAGCAAGAGTTGATAGTTAAGGGTTAGTGGTTAGGGGGCAGATTGGTTCCAGCCATTTGCTCATTTGTAGCTAAATACAAAAGCCTTTAAATCCTGTAACTCCAGGTTCATCATCTCCAACCCTTATAGAGTCCCCCCACCAACTTTCATTACAAAGTTACACACTTGAGGGAAATGGTTTGAGATATCAATATTTAGAGTTTTTACCATTATGATTTACAGCTTTGCTCAATTGATTCTGTATTTGGTACATTTATATCATTAAATGCAATGTTTTTCAATGAAACTATCAAATGATGGATAAATTTTAAATTATTGCTTGTTTTACCTTCTTACAAACACAGATATGTATCTAATAATAGTCAAGTACAGATAAATAAAAATTAAATCGATGCTGTGAAAAGTCAGGAGAAAGAAAATCTGAAAAAGCAGCAGAAACGTTTTCATCCAACTTTAACAGCAGAGGAAACCAGCTCAGACCAAGGTCCAGAAAGTTCCTAGGGTCTAAGTTGGTTCTCTGTTACTCCTCTGGCCCTTTGCCCTGCTTTGGGAATCTGTGTCAGAGTGAGACCTCTGCCGTTCGTGCCCATCTCCGCCGCTGCCTGCCTCCCTGTTAGCCGCATTAGCCTGCTAGCTGGCGGCGCCCCGGCACCATGGCCATGTCGCAGGCTCTGTCTGAGGAGGAGTTCCACCGGATGCAGGTGAGAAGGAGCAGCGGGGCGGTTAGCTGTGGGTTCGGGAGTGTTTCTATTGTCAGAGGGATCAACTGAGGGGAGCGGCAGCCCGTGGAGCATCTGTGCTAAAGCCGCTAGCGGTCGATGCTAACCCTTAGCCGCTCGGATGGAGCTGGTTAACGGGGCTACATGATGGAGCTGCGGGGCTGGAGGGGGTTTATCTGAGGCTGCCGTGACCGAGGGGGGTCGGTGTGAGGTGCGACACCCCCTCCGGGATGATGACACAGTCAGTCAGTTAGCTTCTCTGTTGCTAACCGTTATATTCATGCCTGGCGCCTCCTGCTACAGCCTGCTTATGATCACGGGACCTCAGCGGCCGGTTGGCCGGACTTTGGTTCGGATAGGTGGGGCACCGAGCCCCTGGAGCCAGCGGGTACATGATTGATGAGCTGCCGGTGTTTGAAAACAAACGGTTATCAGATTATTAGGTTCCTGGAAGGACTGAGTCATCGGTCAGGTGATGCTTCCCGGAGGAAGGAAGGAAGGAGCAGGACATCCGCGTCCGGGAACTGCAGCTCCTGCTCGGCTTCACCACTTCCAGAACATTCGCACTTTGTTTGACTTTTATAGAAAAAGGGAAATGAAAGTCAAAGTAGTGATGATGAAGTGAAAGGGAGGCGAGGAAGACTGGGGCTCCTCCAGAGATGTTCCACAGGGGGGGCAGATGGGGCCACTGAACATCCTGGGATGGCCACTGAAAATAAAAGTAGGGAAGATGATTAGGGCCGCTGAAAATAAGGGCCCCCCCAACATTATCTTATAGATTTTAACAGTATTTCTACTGAACATAAGTATACTCTCACATTAAAGGAAAAGCTCAGGGCAGTTGACTGTAGTCCAACATTCAACTTGTCCCTTGTATGGCAGGTTGTTACAGGATATTATAGAGCAACAATTATTACATGCAGAGCTTATGAGAAAAGAAAGACAAA
>NW_015151118.1:215508-216796 GCF_000732505.1 Cyprinodon variegatus
CGTCCTCTCAGCAAGCCGCCATTACGGGAACCCTTAACTGGTTCAGGGTTGAACCTCTCCAGATGTTCCAGATGTTGTGGCTAATGGGGTCACTGAGGACGTTCTCTCTTTCTCTGTTTATTCAGGCCCAGCTGTTGGAGCTGCGGACCCAGAACTACCAGCTGTCCGACGACCTCAGGAAGAACTCTGCAGGTAACCTCCATACTTCGTCCCTGGCTTTTGTGGTCGGAAAATTCACTCACTAAAAGTTTTCACACAGCCTGTTTCACCTGTAAGGCCACACTGTGTTTTTAGACAGACGTACCTTCTTCCCATATTAAGCCAGATTCTTTCTCCAGGTTTATTCATAACATGTTGCTGTTTAACCAAAGTGTCTGTAAGTGGTTTGGACTCTGACTGCTTTCCATTACTGTAAGTAAGGAGGAACGAACGCTGCTCAGGCAGAACAGGGCTGATTACCATAATAATGGCCACATGATGAACCGTTCTCTCACTGGAAAGATAAAAATAAAGTGCCCACTGAGTGAAATAGTTGAACACTTTTTTCCCACTACAGTGTCCAAGACAGAACAAGCCCACATCATGAGCCCTCCGCCGCCATGCTTTAAAGTTAGTGGCTGTTCTGTGTCCAACGTCTCATCAGAGGACATCGTCCTGTCCTTCATCTAAGCCCGGGGTCTTCAAAGTTTTCCAGGACAAGGACCCCAAACTGATGGCGAGATGGAGCGGGGACCCCCGTATTATATATATATAGTATAAAATAGTGTTCTATCAAACTGGTCCTATAGTCACTCTATTACAGATGGAGTAATGTAACTAAAGTAATCCCTCCCTGGGATTATTAAAGTATTTCTGATTCCTGGTTGATGGGACAGGTGTTGATGACTGAAAGACATCTTCTGCCTCCATTTATCTGTTTACTACAGTCTGTTGAATTCATGTTAATGTGGATTTAAAGACATTTCAAATAGTGGAAAAAAGTCTAATAAACCAAAACTTTTGCGATCCCCATGCAGTACCTCCGTGGACCACTAGAGTTTGCAGACCCCCTGTTGAAGACCTCCGATCAAGAGTCCTTGATTGCTTCCAAAAATCCGACTGGTTCTGGGTAGGGGTGGAACGGTTCACAAAATCCACGGTTCTTTTCACAGTTTCGAGGTCACGGTTTTCGGTTCGGTATATGTTGATTGTTAGCCTGACATGTTGGTAGGGTGGCCATTTCTATAGCACCAAAAAGGAGGACATTGTGCGGAATATCAATAAATTACTAAGGTGTACATAAGAATCA
>NW_015151118.1:218966-220768 GCF_000732505.1 Cyprinodon variegatus
ATTTGTTTGGTCTTTTCTCTGATGGTTCTGCAGCAGAACCGGCAGCAGGAGCAGCAGGGCTCCCCGCGTGTTCTGGTCCGGAGAAAGGAACCCTGTTAGAACCTCATATCTTTGCTTCACATGTTCAGCTTCTCTACGTTCAGCTGGTTCCATCCAGGGTTTCCCTCAAAGCTGCCTCTAACGTCTGGTTCTTTGTTTCAGAGCTGAACGCCGTTCGACTGAAGCTCGGCGTTCAGGAGCGAGATCTGCTCAAAGCTCAGAAGGTGACGGTTGGTAAATCTGTCGGTCTGTGCTCCTTCTGCTTCAGCTGCTGATCTTGTTTTTATTTCATCTTCAGGCTTTGAGTAAAAGCAAAAAAGCTCAGGTGAGTCCAGCTCCAGGTTGCTATGGTTACCGCTTTACCATCAGAGCTGCCTCAGTGGTTCCTGTTGTGTTCTGCTGCAGGAGGTGGACGCGCTGCTGAGTGAGAATGAGATGCTGCAGGGGAAGCTGCACAGCCAGGAGGAGGACTTCCGGCTGCAGAACAGCACCTTGATGGCGGAGCTCTCCAAGGTCTGCGCTCCTTCAGTTGCTTCCGCCTTTAAATCCAGCTCACCTTCTAACAGCGTCCTGCTCCTCCAGCTGTGCACGCAGATCGAGCAGCTGGAGCAGGAGAACCGGAGCATGAAGGAAGGCGGAGGAGCCGCTGCTTCCGACCCGCCTGCTAACTCCGCCTCCTGCCCTGCGGACGGAGAGCTGCTCCGCCTCCAGGCAGAGAACGCCGCCCTGCAGAAGAAACTTAAAGGTGGGTTGATGGAGGGATCAGGTGGAGACGGACGGTTTAGAAGATGTGGGCGGAGCCTCAGCAGGGTGAGGAGCAGCGCTCCTAAATCCTCACCAAACCTTTCATAGCTCCTCTTCCTCTGCAGCTCTTCAGGAGAACTTCGACAGGGAGCTGCAGAGGCAGGCTGTCTCCCACGGCAACCAGAGAGCTACCACGGAGACGGACGGGTCGGCTGACACCAACGGAGTCTCTGATGTCTCTGCTGGCGGCGAGGACGCGGCAGCAGAAGGAACCAATCAGAGGGAGGGACAGGTGAGTCACCTGTGCTGGTTCTGTTTGACCCGGCTGACGGTTCTCTGACCCAAACCTGAGGAGGAACCGAATCTGCAAACAGAAACCGACCCAAAGAACGACGACGATGCAGTTTAAGACTAGAACTTTCTGTTAGATATCTGATCAGGGTTCTAGAAATGGTTCCAAAATGGGTTCTAACCTCTCAAATCCCACCGCGTCGCCTGCGACCCGTTTTAAAGCGTTTACAGCTCAGAATGAATGTTTACCAATAAAGATGTTAGACATTGTTGGAAAGCTTAGATTCTCCACAATTCAACCACCAAGTTCATTTAATGGACACACCAAAAAAACACCAATTAACACCGATACAAAGCAGGTCAACATGTAAACATGACAAAGAAGCTAAAACAAGCAAGCAGGTCTTTATAACCGCTGTTCAAATAACACATGATATTCAAAAAAAAAAAAAAACTTTGAGTCATGTTTGAACTGATGCAGCTTGGGCTGTGTTCTACTCACCCAATTTTCATTTCAAATTCAGAAACTAGAAGGTGTTAGCCTTCAAATAATGCATCACACATTATTTGGGCTTACAGATCCTAAGTTATTTGCTTTTTGGTTTACAAAATAGGTGAGAATTTCCCAAAATGGGGGGGATGTTAAAGGAATAGTACACCCAAAACATGATTAGCCTTCATTTTCTACTCACCCCCATGCTGAACAACACTCTGGAGTACTTTTTTGA
>NW_015151118.1:222283-223766 GCF_000732505.1 Cyprinodon variegatus
CTCATATACAGATTAAAGCTATATTATATAACTTTTCTTAAATAAATCTATATCTGTCACCAATCAGGCTATGAGGTTATTGCTTGGATTTGAATCCAAGCATCCAATAAAAAGAAGGATCTTAAAGAAACCGATAATATTCAGATGATTAGCGTGATTTCCACAGTTGTGGTCTTGACCGGTCTTGAAATAAAATGCCGAGTCCTCAGCGCCCGGGACCGAGACCAAATGCGGTCAAGTCCGAGACGAGACCGATCTCGAGTACTACAGCACTGGTGCCAGTAGGTTCTAAACACGCGTTCTATGCGTGTTTAACAGCTTCTACAGATGGGTTCAAACTGGTTCTAAACATGTTCTAAATAATTAATATTAATTTAAATATTGATTTCACATTAGAGAAATTCACTCTCTACATTTAACCCGTCCTCTTGGGGAACAGTGGGCTGCCATTGTGCCGCGCCCGGAGAGCAGCGTGGGGTTAAAGTCGTATGGAAATTATATTTAAATGTAAAATCATTCTAGCTTAAACATGTATATAAATGTTCTCTTTATCAGATGATATTGTTCTAAATTTAGAAAATTTCTATTTAAAAAAAAATCCCGTCTTAAAATCTGTGTTTTTATCCGTTATCTTCTGCAGGCCAGTTAGTTCTACGTCAGCCTGAACACCTAAATTCAGCCAATCATACATCAACGGTCATCTGTCAATCAAATTTTTTAAGTCATAGCATCTTTTTTTTTTTTTTTTTTTTTTTAGAACTTATACTTTTATTATTTTTTTACAGAGCAATTGTAAAGCCACACACCAATAGTAGATAACACAAAAGTTGACAATATACAGTTTTCCATAAAATGAACATCTTAGCTCTATATCTTATGATCTCAGCCTCACATTTGTAGGCTCATCATCCTGAAACCCTAAAATAAGGATACACTTTGGGCGGAATAGCTAAACACCAGATGCCAAGAACAAACTTGTTGGGCTTATTTACATCAGCATAGCTTCTCCTGCTCCCAGCACAGGCTAAAGGTGGTTTTTTGAAGTATTAATGAGTAGGTTATCTTTTCCATTTTGTACAATTTTCTTACTTTTTGTACCCATAAGTCATAGGAAGGAGGCTCCAACTGCATCCACCTGATTGTAATGCATTTCAGGGCTGCTGTAAAAAGAACATTCAACAGATAAGTTTTGGCCCCCTTCCTTGCAAACTCTCCGGTATAATACCAAGTAACGCAACAATAACATCCCTCGGTATAACCTCTGTGAAGATCTGGTTCATAGTCCTGTACACCTCATCCCAAAAGTTTTGTAGTTTGGGACATAACCAAAAAATGTGTGTATGATTGGGGACCGCTGGGCCACAGTTTCTCCAACACAAGCTTGGTACTCTAGGATCCATCTTGGCAACAACATCTGGGGTCCTGAAATATGGTCATAGCATCTTGATTCATGTGTCGCAGCTAAAATACGCAACGGTTGAAA
>NW_015151118.1:225098-226448 GCF_000732505.1 Cyprinodon variegatus
GGCCGCTTCCCTACGACTTTAATGGTTTTCCTCAGGAACCCAGAGTCCCGGCTGTGGGGATGGAACCGGGTACTTGGAACCTTCATAGAGCATAAGCGCACTGCTCTAACCACTAGAACAATGTTTGTTTATAAAGGTCTCCCAGTGTCCTTTAACTGATTCTACACAAAGGTTCTTTACATGCTCTAAGTGATTCTATATCAGGTTCTGAAGGCAGGATTAAACGGGTTCTAAATGTGTTTGAAATGTTCCATAAACATGCATTCATCTGTGTGTCTGTGGTTCTCAGGCGGGGCTCCAACAGGCGGAGGAACGTCTCCATGGTGAGTGTCTCTCCTTGTCTTTAGTAGAACTTCTACCAAACATAGGTCTCCATTCTAACTAGAGAAGGAACCCGTCGGCCATCAGGAGAACCAGGAAGGAATCTGAATTGTCAACAATAAATTAAGGCATCTCAAAAAATGGACCCGCTTAACGGGAACAACAGAACCTCTCAATGATTTAAATGAACCATTTTCCTTTGAAACTGATTCTTCCTTTCATTGGTTCTCCTGATGTTCTCAGACCAAACAGTTCATCTTCTTTATGTTGTAATTTTTTGAAATGTTCAGCTGTCAGAACCGGGCTTCACTCTGTAACAGAACACCATCGGTTCAGAACCGAACCCCAGAAGCTCGCTGAAAGGTTCTGGTCTGAATTCAGAGCACAAACATGACCTTAAATAGGGAGGCGGGAACTCTGTGACACATTAACGACCTCCGTTCATCGTCAGAACCGTTCTGATGGAACGTCTGGACCCGTTTCTCTGCTGGCGCCGCCTTAAGCGTCTGTTAGTTCACCTCAAGAGGGAATCGGACTGAGAAGGAGACAATTCTGACCTTAGTCTGGAGGAGGTGGGGTTGACCCTGTTGCTAGGGGCAACGTCTCTACTGAGAACTGTAATTGGCTGATAGAGTAGACAAAAAAAAAAGTCCTACTCCATCATAGTTTTACTCAAGTAAAAGTACCAAAAAGGATATTTAAGTAATAAATAACTGATCATAACAGCTGATTTAATGTGTTTAGAGTTCTTGCTAAATCAATATTTACAGCAGGTAGAAAAGGTTAATTTATAATAAACTTGTTCCGGTCAGCAATCAATAATCAGTCATTATTTATACCTAAAACTAATACGTTCGCAGCGAGTTATTGAATTTAGTGGTAATCGTTAAAAAAAACAACAATAATTTTCATCACGATCACCGAGTCTGGGAGCGGCCATCTTTGCCCAAATATAGTAGCCCCTCCCTCCTGCCATCTTCCAGCAGTGACGTCACGGTGCAGTTAGCCTAGCGCCATTCTCCCCGCTTT
>NW_015151118.1:227152-233537 GCF_000732505.1 Cyprinodon variegatus
ATGACTCAACCGACGGAGAAAATAAGCCTTCGGTAGAGAAGAGAAAAGGCGTTTCTCATTGGTGCATTTCTGCTGATTTTCATTACATGAAGCTGCAGCAGCAGGAAATTTAGCTCAACTACGAGTAAAAATTACAGTGCAGTAAAAGTACTTTAAAACAAGTTACTGAAGTAAACATAACTAGTTACTATTACTACCCACCTCTGCCAATGGCTCAACAGCTGAGATGAATTGAGCAGGGGCTTTGAACCAGCAATCCCTCCTCCTGAGCCTCCATTGCTGCCCAGATGCAGTCTGGGAACAGAACAGGAAGCTTTCAGGTTCTTCTACTCAAACCTCTGACATGCTGGTAGAGCAACCAGGACATGAACACCGCCAGGTTCTAGACTCTGAACTCTAGAAAAGTCATGTTTGTGCTGTGAGACTGATGGATGAGAACCTGCAGAACACTTCTCTGGTCCAGGTCCACACCTGGAACACCTGATCCTGCTGTCTGAGTGTAGAACAGCGAGCTGGACCGGGGCAGACACACGCTACCCATACTGCCAGCGAACGCACCACCTCAGCTGGCGTTCAACCTCATTGATGCCCCATTTAAGGTGCAGTTATCAAGGGGGAACGCACCGTCTCACTTGAAGGAGTTCAGATTAACGGATCGCCTTTGAATGCACCCTCTGAAGCTGATATTGATATTTTCAATCGTTGCACGCAGCTACAGCTCAACTGTAACATGAAACTGCAGGGTTTAAAAGTTCACAGCTCATGATGTTTGTATGCGGTATCGACCTGCTCACACTGTACGTCTAAAAACCATGTCGCAATCTGTGTGGAGAGATTGCACTACTCGGACTCGTCAATCTGGAAGAACTCCGTTTTTTGCACATGCACAGTGCTCCATGTTCCACGAACGCCTCACAAGGGCCGACTACATTTTAAACATGTTTGATTTTCTCCACACCTTACGATTCCTGACCGGGAGGTCATGTGCGGCTGATCGCCCCTCGTTACCCCGTGTACACGACGCACCATTAGGCTTAAAGTTGGCTCAATCGAAAAAATTCTCGCACGACTTGAAAGTCGTCCCAAAAAGGGCCAAAAATCATACAGCTTAAGGTAGCAAGGTTCAGAATAACATGGCGCCACAAAACACGCCACGAAGGAGCCTGAACAGGCTGCAGGCGAAGCTCCGAGTCGACCCGTTTGCTGTCTACAGGTGTGGTGTAGAGTGTGTCCGTCCTAATAGAGTGCCCCTGCTGTGTGTAGCGCCCCCTTCAGGCCGGTCAGAGAAGAGCATAGAGAAGATTGTAGCTAAGCAGGCAGCTGTAGGCTGGTCGGCTGCCTTCTGTCCAATAACTCACTGCTTTGGACCAGAACTGGAGATGGCCCTGAACACGGAGCAGGAGGAGAAGAGGCTGCTGAGGGAGCAGGTGCACAGCCTGGAGGTAGTCCTGCACACACACACGCACACACACACACACACACACACACACACACACACACACACACACACCTTTGCTGTCATTTTAACCCAACTCTGACCTTAACCCAACCATTTCCAGAAGATAACTAACCGGAACCTGAGCTCGATTCAAACCTTAGACCTAAACCTGAGCAGGAAGTGAGGACCAGCAGAAAGATGCTCAGTTTGATAGTGAAACCAGTAAAACAGTTCCAGTTAAACAAGGCTTTCTAGTTTTTAATCTTTAAAGATTTTTATTGTCTCCTGATTTCTGAGTTCAGCAATGAACCAGCAGCTCCTGCTGCTCAGACCAGTGATGCCAGATGCTCCACAGTGATCAACAGCCAAAAGAAATCCCTTCTAAGTTTTAAACATCAATCATTTAATCCGATGGTACCAAACTTTATATAATTAACTGCTAATCGAGAATCAATTGTAGGCTGATCATTTGTTTACACCTCTAGCTTGGTTGCCAGAGTAAACGCGAAAACAAATAAAAGGAAGTATTATGAACTATGGCTGGGCAAAATGACTTAAAGATCTAACCTCTGATTTTTTGCCAAAGAAAGTAACAACTGAAGTTTATTTCTATAGTTCTAATTCACAACACATGTCAACTCAAGGCACTTGAGAAAAAATTTCTATTTAAGGAAAACCAGTTGATTGACCAATTTAGAGGAGGGAAACGAAGGGTTAAATATTAAAAAAAGTTGTAATATTTACCAGCCTTTGGAGTTTTCAGTGGCTGCTTCTAAATTCACAAGAACGCGAGTACAGACTCGTGTCCTCGCCAAGTTTGTTCTTCAAAAGAACACAGGAAAGTCTGGACTTGGGGAGAACGGGAGCACGCAGCATAAATATGGGTCAATTGGAGCGGATGCATATTGATGACATCACCACACGCTCAGTTCGTCTGGAGCTGCATTTCACCTCCTGTTATTAGTCTCTAGATAATAATACTTTTTTTTTAAATTCATTTAGTGGGGGAATAATAATGAACACAGTCAGAAAAATGCAAATCAAATGAACATTTTACCAAATAAAATAAATCATCTTCAGAGCCAGCAGTACTTCACACATGGCTTTGCCGAGAGAGGGCCGCTGCAGACGGGCTAACGTTAGCCCTGGCCGCTGTAGACGGGCTGCAGACGGGCTGCATACAGGCTAACGTTAGCCCTGGCCGCTGTAGACGGGCTGCAGATGGGCTAACGTTAGCCCTCGCTACTGCGGACGGGCTGCAGATGGGCTAACGTTAGCCCCGGCCGCTGTAGACGGGCTGCAGACGGGCTGCAGACAGGCTAACGTTAGCCCTCGCTACTGCGGACGGGCTGCTGGGACAGCTGTTAGTCTCAGAAGGGACAAGTCTGCTCTGATGCATGCTGGGTAAAGAGGGAGGGGGCGACAACAACAACCGGGGACTTTGTCCGTTCTCGGTCTTCTTGTTCTTGTGAATTGGAACAGTACTAGGGATGAGGATGATGATGTTTCATGAGCACATGAGAACGCACAAGTAAACGTATTGATAAATGGCCAATAAGTCAGACTGGAAGATTGTTGCTACTCCTCCTCCTCGCCCAGAACTTCTGGGGATGTGAAAATTTAAATATCTTGAAGGAGTTGCCTCATTTATGCTCACATAATCCTCTTGCTGCAGCCAGGTTTCTGTAAGGCAACATTAATCAATGTGATTATCACAGATCAAGTCATTAACTAGCAGACTTTTAGAGGAAAGAGATCTTATGTTAAATAAATCACATTTAATCGTTTCAACTTTTTCTCCAATTGGAATTAATTAAATTTTAATTAGATTATCATGATTTACTCCTTTGGGAATCTTTTCTAATTTAGTAGATTTTGGTCGTAACAGTAGA
Source organism: Cyprinodon variegatus (assembly GCF_000732505.1). Taxonomy (NCBI): domain Eukaryota; kingdom Metazoa; phylum Chordata; class Actinopteri; order Cyprinodontiformes; family Cyprinodontidae; genus Cyprinodon; species Cyprinodon variegatus. Next base: position 230,483 of record NW_015151118.1, read on the forward strand.
GAAGCTGCAGAGAGGTCTGTTAAACTACGGCTCACCCTAGTGTGAGGTGATGAAAGTTAAGCTGTGAAAGATACTTTTAAATTAGTTATTTATATAACAGACCCGTTGTTAGCAGGTGGTTTATCAGTTTGGAGACATTTAAGAAAGAGAAGTGATGAACTGATGCAACTCTGAGCTACAGAAGAACGACATTGGTGGAAGAGAAATACAATAAAATAAAATCTTCATTAACAGGACATTTTATTCATAGATCAAATTGATTAATTGCCATATTATAAATGGAAACTGGTTGGAAAAATCAATTTACTGTCACACCTCTTATGTTAGTTTTGAGCTTAATTTACCTACTTTTCTTCACTAGGCAACACAGTCGAGCAATATTCACAGTTTGCATCATTTTTATGATGCTAATCTCATTTCTTTAAGGCTTAATGTGATTAATTTTCACAACATCTGGTTTGATGCTCCTTTGCTTAAATAAACTGAGTGGATTTATATTTCAGGGCTTTTTAGTTTATTGTAGCGTTCAACCGGAGCCTCTGCTGCTCTCCTGAACTGCTCAGCCAAACAGAAAGGTTTAGAGATGCAGAACTTCTCCATCTGTCTGGAGAACAAGAGCTGTGATGAAGGTCCAAACCCTCTGCCTGATCTTCTCCCCCCTTTGTCCTCCTCCAGGCCTCCAAACAGGCTGAGATCTCCAAACTACAGGAGGAGATCACCAAGGTGAGTCCTTAGATCCGGACATTAGGCCTGCAGCCTCCTAAAGAAGATAGATGTTTAGAAATCTCTGCTGTGTTTGCCTTTCAGCTGCTGGACAAGTTAAAGAAGAAGCAGGAGAGGTGAGAGCACAGCTAATAATCACCGCTGGCATCAGATGCTGATTCAGGCTTTCCTCAAACACCTAAAATGTACTCAAAAGTTTCATTACTGTGGTTTGTTCTGTTTCTGCAGTTTTCAGCGTCTTCAGACGGAGAAGGAGGTTCTTTACAACGACAGCAGGTCAGAACCGGTTCAATGCTAGAGAGCGACTTTGCTAGATTAGCTGTGATCAGTCGGTAAAAGGTAGTGCTCAGAATAAATCAATAAATAAACCTTTGGATGAATATCTCTTTAGAAAGACACTTAAAAAAGTATTGAAACCTAAATTATTGTATAAAAACCCACCAAATGGAAACGGGCCGAGTTCACGGCCCTGAGTGACGCACTGAATTCCTCCCTAGTTTCTGTCCTACAGGAACAGAGGGCTCTGTCCATGGTGCTGACCTGCTCTGTGTTTCTCTGCAGGACAAAGATCGACGAGATCAACCAGAGGAAGGAAGAAGACCTGAAGGCTGTGAACGTCCGCCTGCAGAAGCTGCACTCGGACCTGGCAGCAGCCAATCAGGTGAGAGCTCAGCAGCAGACCATGTGACCACATCAGGAAGTGTCTTTAGTTCCAAACTTAAAAACTGAGACCAGAAAGAACAGATTCTGTTCTGTGTTCAGGCAACAGCGGAGCTGAGAGAGCAGCTGCAGAACAAAGACAAGGAGCAGGAAGTGGTTCTGCAGACCCTGAAGGAACAGGTGAGGCCGCCTCAGAGGAACCTGGAGCTGCACGGCTGCTCTCTTCTGTCGCTTCTACCTCAGATTCACCTCCTGTGGTTTTAAAGAGGCCCGTTCATGTTCTGCTAATGTTCTGTTAGCGTTCTCCTGGTTCTCTGCTCTGCTCGTCTCCTATGGTTCTATGTTTGCTTGGTTCTTTCTCTCGCTGCATTCACTCTTTCTTCTCCTTTCCTCGATTCTGTCGGCTTCTGTCCATCTGCTGCCCCCTGCCTGTGGCCTGGCGGTACTGCAGGCGGCCAGTCAGGAGCAGGTGGACAACGTTCTGCAGGAGAACGACGCTCTGAGGACGAACCTGGCCGCTCTGGAACAGGTAACTAAACCACGTCTGCAGAGAACGTCCCACCGTCTTTGAACGCGCCATCGACCCACTCAGAACCTTTAGAGGAACCCAGACTCTACAGGGAACTTCAGGCTCTGACTGAAACCTGCAGCTTTTTCAATTCAACTTCATCTAGAACGTCCAGAAGCTTGGGTGTATATAGCACCGAGCTGCCTGATGGCGTGTCGAGCAGCGGAGGGGGCGTTTCCATCAAGGCGCGTATCGAGGCTTGCTTCGTTAAGGGGAGGAGCCAAAATAGATGACGTCCGAAGCCTCGCTACCCCACCAGACCACGTTTCCGCATCAGGAAGTGGTTCAGATCGCCCATAACTTCGACAGGCATGTAAACAGCCTCAGTGTTCAGTCAAGACGTGGGAGTTTGTAGGAGAGTTGCTGTTAGTTGGATAGAGTTTGGATAGATTCTAAGAATAGATTGGTTGGAGAAAAAAAAACAATCTAGTTGCTTAAAACTAGTTTGGTAAGATTAAACAATGTAATGATTAAAACCTGAGCAGACCACTGGTTAGAGTTGTGACATGAGTGTTGAGTAGGATTGCTTTCAGTTAACTTGCTAATGGCATCGGCTCTAAGACACCGAGTTCTAATCCTGATGTTGTTGGTTCGAATCCCACCTCAGACTTTTAAAAGTTGCGATAAGACACAAGTATTTTGGCTAATGTGACTAAATTCCCTGAGCAATCAGCTGGTTTTCCTTAGAAAACTTTGAATCAATGTGACTGGATGATGTGGTGAACTGGAAAGTTCCTTAAGATGACGTGTTATGGATTGGCGCTATAGAAATAAACATCACTGAGTTGAATTGAAATTAATTTGTATTGGTTTGCTTCAGTTCAAATATAGATAGGAAATATAGATTGGTTAAAAACACTGCCAAAGTTAGATTGGTTGGTTTAGCCAAAAGATTGGTTGAAGGTTAAAACTGTGGAAAAACTATTAAGTTTGAATAAAAATTTCTAACACATTTCATTTTGCTCACCGTTGCCCAATTTGAACACTTCCACTGTTCGCTTTAGCTTATTTATCTAAAATGGCAGAAACACAGTGAACCTGAAATGATTGTTCTCTTCTAAGACATTCTACACACAATAAACTTAAAAAAGATATTATTATACT
>NW_015151118.1:234217-237057 GCF_000732505.1 Cyprinodon variegatus
ACACACAGGTTGGATGGAAGAAGAGGAGAGTTTTAGAACCCAGGGCTCTAAAACCCTCCTCTTCTTCCATCCAACCTGTGTGTTCAGCTTCTGGTTCTGATCTTGCACCTTGGTAGTTCTACCAGAACCTTTGTCCCGACTAAACCGGTTAAACTGTTTTCAGATCCAGACGGCGAAGACGGTGGAGATGAACCTGCTGAGGGAGCAGCAGGAGGCGCTGACGGCCGAGCTGCAGCAGAACCGATCAGAACAGGAGGTTCTGCTGGCCCAAAGAGACGACCTGAACTCTCAGCTGCAGGTACGCTGATAGAGGCACGCAGGGTTCTGACCCGGCCCGGCCCGGCCCATCAGACACGATTCTGTTCTGCCTTCAGGAGTCGAGCTTCGCCAACAGGAAGCTGCTGGAGCAGCTGACGGAGGAAGGGCAGGAGAAGGAGCGGCTGCTACGGGAGCTGGACGAGGCCAAAAAGGTACAAAACACACAGAACAAACGGTCCTCGCTTTACTAGCAAAATAGGACAGATGTGTTCACGCATGCTTGTTGCGAGCAGACGGCGGAGAAGAGGAAGACCATGCTGGACGAGATGGCCACACAGATGCACCAGGTGAAGTCCGACCACAAGGAGGCGCTGTCTGACCTCAAACTGCAGCATGAGAAGGAGGTGAGTCTGCTTGAAGTTCTGACCCAGCTCAGCTTCTAGAGAGGAACAAGCAGGAATAAACCGTCTCCTCCCTCAGGTTTTGGGTGTCCGGGCGCGCTATGAGAAGGAGCTGCGAGTTCTGCACGAGGAGAAGAGCCGCTCTGAGGAGGAGATCCGACAGCAGCTCAGGGAGGAGAAGGTAACGACCCCCCAGGAGGAGAACTGCTGGGGTTCAGAACCGGGAGCAGCTAGATCCTTCCGGCTGGTTGGAATCAGGATGTAAAGATGCAGGTTTGGTTTCCAGGCCCGAGCGAAGGAGCTGGAGGGTCTGCAGCCGCAGGTGGAGGAGCTGCAGGCTCAGGTTCAGGCCATGGAGGGAACCAAGGGATGGTTCGAAAGGCGCCTGAAGGAGGCTGAGGTGGGTGCAGAAGCAGCAGGTTCGATCCAGCCCCTCTGAATCTGCAGTGGGGTCAGTAAAGCTCAGATGTTTGTGTTCCTCTGTGTGAGCAGGAAAGCCTGGAGAAGAACGCAGCCCAGCATCAGGAGGACCTGCAGAGGCTGCAGGAAGAGCAAACACATCAGCTGGAGGTAAGCAGGTTCTGTCTGCGCGTACAGGTAGAGGTCAGAGGTCGTAGCACACAGTAATCCGTTTAATGTTTGAACCGTTTTTGAGTTGCCGGGTGTTAATGAGGCGTGCTGCTGGCAGTGACCAGCAGAGGGCGCAGCAGATCTCCTGCTGGATCCCATCTGCTTCTGTTGACCATCTCAGAGGGAACCACCGCGCCGTGGTGGACCTCCGCTTCCTCCTCCGAGCGTCTGAAGCAACCAGGCCGCCGAGCTGATCTCAGCTTCTGCTCAGCAAATATAAATAAACCTGCGTAGGCGGGGACTGTGAGCTCTAATTAAATGTTTCTAATTAAAGTGTTGCGGTCTCCATGGTAACGCAGAGAGGTTACAACTGTTTGAGCAGCGGATCAGAGTGGGAGCTTTCCACCATCCGTCATGATTCTGACTAAATGAAAGCTGTTAATTAAGCTGAATGAGCTCATCTGCGGGGTTCTGGTTCTGGTTCTGGCTCCAGTCTTTGGGTTTATTTCAGACCTGCAGGGTAACTTCCACAGAACTCCGGTGGTTTGGACCTCAGCTTGCAGTCTGAGCGGCGGTGGGAGGGTTGCCAGGGCGACTTCCTGCAGGGGCGAAGGGTTTCCTCTGGGACGTGGCGCTGATTGGACCGTTATCAGAACGGCAACAGCTGGGGGGGGAAATGAAGTGAAAAGTTAATTAATGATGGAGCGGGTCTGATTAGGGGACCTGTGGGGGTTAGTGGGCCCGGTCTGGGATGTTCTGGTCGGAGCCACTGTGGTGGAGAGTCAGACTGGTTCTAGAGGATGGAAACCAGTTCAGACTGGATCTCCTGGATCATCAAAACCGGCAGGCTGGTTCTGATGATCGGCTGCAACAGAACCATCAGTTAGAACGGAGCAGAGAGTCCAGAACTCTGAGCCATCCATCCAACCATTCATCCTTCCAGCCATCCATCCAATAATTCATCCAACTATCTATCCAACCAACATCCAACGATTCATCCTCAATCAATCCATCCAACCATCCATATATTCATCCATTCATCCAACCATTCATGTAACCACAGGGTTCCCGCAGGTCCTTAAAAAGTCTTAAAAGGCATTGAATTCTTCAAAATCAAACTAAGGGCTTAATTGGTATTAAAATGTCTTAAATCAGTCTTTCGTAGGTCTTAATTTTTAAAACACCATAAATAGGATTATTTTTATTACGGTTTATTTTTGTAATCTAAATAAAACACTAAAATTGACACATTTTTTTTTTATTTAAAATAACAGCTCGCCATTATTGGTTCCATCCCAATAGCGGAACCAATAAAGCGTTGTTGCGGCCGGGACATTTGGGCGATGCACCATTAACTTTTTGTCTGTAAATATGAGCAAGTGTAAATGTAACCAAAATTGTCTCCAGCCAAGAGTTTCCTCCATGGCTAAAACCAGGGAACATACATGAGGCTCAGTGGATTTATGCAAGAAGTCATTCAAGCTCAGAACGATGGGAATTAAGGCAGTGGAGTCGCACATGAGAAGCACGAAACACAAAGCGTCAAAATATTTCTCAGTTTAGTTCCACCCTTGTCTCTGCAACGCCTCCACTTATCACCAAATCAAACAT
>NW_015151118.1:237986-239124 GCF_000732505.1 Cyprinodon variegatus
GTCGCAAGCAGGTTTTTCTTGTGTTTCTTGTAAATTTGGTCTTAAATTTTTATTTCAAATGGCATCAAAAAGTTAAAAAGTTTTGATTTTAACTTTCCTTATGCTGTAGGAACCCTGAACCATCAATTGTTTGGTTCTAATCTGTATTCGTCTTGCTTGCAGCCTCATGCTCTTTGGCGCCCCCTGCAGTCCCATTACCATCTCATTCAGGTTCTTAGAACCTCTAATGTGACGCCTCCTGGGTTACTGGATCCAGAGTTCTGAAGTGTTCTGTGTGGCTCCTGAGAGTCAGCAGCTGCTCCTCAGTCCGCTGCAGCTGATGACCTCCTTTACTGAAGACGTCGGTCCGTTTAATTAGCAGGAAAAGATTAGAGAGAATTAAATGCGGTTAGTTCCTCTGAACGGGTCTCTGGGTCAGGCTGGTTCCGATCATTGGAGACCAAGATGTTCTTTACTTAAATCCGAATGTTTCTGTCCGGCTTCCTGCCCTGAGATGAGTTTCTGTTGTCTGCAGGAGAAGCGAGCAGAGATGGAGGGATGGAAGCAGAAGCTGGAGGCGGCGGAGAAGGAGAGGGACGAACATGTGAAAACCATCGAGAAACTCAAACAGGTCAGAACCGGGTCCGGGATCTCCGCCTCCTCTGAGCTCTGAAGGTCCACAGAAGGATCCGTGCTTAACCCTGCCACCCTCGTGGTGTTTCTATGTTGCAGGAGATAAAGGACACTGTGGACGGCCAGCGGATACTGGAGAAGAAGGGCAGCTCAGCGGTGAGTTTTCATGAACCGCTCATGTTCTCAGCCTTGGTCGACCTCCAGAACTGAAACGTGTCTCTTCAGCTGAAGGACCTGAAGCGGCAGCTGCAGCTGGAGAGGAAGCGGGCCGACAAGCTGCAGGAGAGACTGCAGGAGATCCTGACCAACAGTAAAACCAGGACAGGTGAGACACCTGATGCTGGGATGTCACCTCTGGTGCAGGAAGACGGAGCAGATGGACCTCACACCAGAACCTAATCAGTCAGAGCAGAGAGTTCAGTGTTCTACGCTGGTTCTGACTGGACTTAACCCTGATCCTGAGCCCAGTCTGGTTAAACCGTGGCTACACTGATCACACTGACCGCAGCTCTTTGGTCCGGGTTGG
>NW_015151118.1:239333-247999 GCF_000732505.1 Cyprinodon variegatus
CCGATTCATCGATTTTTAAAATAATCGTTAGTTGCAGCCCTAAACTAAAATCTGAAACTAAGATCTGAAAAATCTTCCTGGATGGAAGAGAAACGTCTTCAAACTTGGAAACAAAGTCCAGAGGATTGATTTTTACTTTTCTTCACCAGCATAGAACCCAGAGTTCTGTTCAGCAGATTTCTTGTTCTCCACCTTCCAGGTCTGGAGGAGCTGGTTCTCTCTGAGATCAACAGTCCCAGTCGGACTCAGCAGACCGGAGACTCCTCCTCCGTCTCCTCCTTCTCCTACAAGGACATGATGAAGGAGGCTCAGCCGACCAATCAGAACAGGGTGGGTGGAGCTTCTTCAGCTAATTAGTTTAGTTTAGTTTTATTAGGATCCCAATTAGCTGCCAAATAAATGGCCACTAATCTTCCTGGGGTCCTCACATAAAGAAATTACATTACATTATGAACAAACCATTAAAAGAAATTGCACAAGTTGCACATTAGAAAATAACAGGAACCTGAAAAAGAGTAGAAATATACAACATAAATACACAGATCAGTTCATCGTCTGCAGTAGTTCTGAAGATCTTTTTGAAGCTTGTTCTGTTCTGGAGCTAAGATAGATTCAATGGCTGAAGGCAGGAAGGTCCTCCTGTAGAGGTCAGTGTTGCAGCGCGACACGCTGATGAAGAGGATGCTCCTCATATTGAAGGAGAATCGGCTGCTGCTGCCTTATCTTTGCTCTGCTTTGCATCCAGCAGGTCTAATGTGGCTCCTGATTTAAAAAAGAAATGAAAACCGGTTACGTGTCATTGCAGGTATCTAAAATATAAAAACATTACTAATTTAAGCTGCACAGCAGTCCAGAATAAAGTCAAGTTTTACAATTAGTTGCTAGCATCTGAGGCTAATGCTACGTTCAGCACCACATGCAGCAGAAGCAGCAGGTTTACATGCTAAGTCAATGGTTGATGCGCATCAAGGTGCAGCAAAAGGTTCTGCAGCGCGTTTAGAGAAGCAGGAGCAGCGAATCATGAGCTTCTGAGCATCTGACGTGGTTACACGCATCAGAAGCAGCTGCTGATGGAGTTGGAAAAATGGATAAGATCTCGTAATTAGCAGATCTTATCTCGTAATTATGAGATAATGTGTCTGATTTTTCTTTTTCTTTGGTGAATGCGATACGTAGTGAAGCCCTTCTCAGTTGTTTTTATAAGTTAAACCCACTGTAGAAATTATCAGCACAGGCCTAGAGCGCCCTCTTATGGTTCAGTGTGAAAATAAAATGTGAAATGATATAATAATGCGTTAATAAAATCCACAGTATAAGTCGCACCCCTGGCCAAACTATGAAAAAAAAACTGTGACTTATAATCCGGAAAATACTGTAATTTTCTTATTTTAAGAGTAAAATTATTCATTTCTTTGGCAAATCATCTTATTTACCTGCTTAAATTGAAGGTATTTGGAGGATTTTTGCAAATATTTGAAAATACGGCTTTAAAAAAAAGAGGGAACGCCTGTTAAACGTGTGGGAGGGCACGTAGGACGGCTTTACGTAAACATTAGGGGTGGAGAAAAAAATCGATTTGAGCTCAAATCGCATTTCTAACATTTAAAGATTCAGAATCGATTCTCATTTTCTTTTAAAACCATTTTTTTTTTTTTTGTGGGTGCGGATTAAAGGTGTAAATCACATCCATCACGGCGATTCGATTCAGTATCGATTTCCTGACCCAACGATTCGATTATTTTCGATACTCAAGAATACACCACGATTCGATTGTTTTTTTTTTACACCTTACAGGCTAAACAAAGTTTGAAGTTTGAAATAAATCAATGAAAACTGTAATATCGTTATGCATTTTTTTAAGAAACAACAGCAAATAACAGAAGTAGAAAAGTTGCATCAAAAAATACTGCAGAATATCAGTGCAATAAGTGCAATTCAATACCTCGGCTCCAGACTCCGCCCCCTCCACTGACGCTCCGCTGCTCCTCTCCCAGATTGTAGCTGACCGCAGACAGGAGGCCGGCTTGTTTTGTTTTTATGACCGAAATTGCGGAAAACAACTCGTGAAGTTTGACCCGCTAGAAGAGCGAGGTGCGCGAGAACGCTGGGACCCTTTTTCCACCTGGATCTCCGCTCTTTTTGGCCCTCATGTCCCTCCGTCGTCGGACTAAACTCGCCCCCACTTCCTCGCCGCCTCGGCCGTATCTAGACCCACAGCGTGTAGCACAGACCACGCTTCAATATTGAGCATAATTTAAAAATGTCTGCATCAAGCTCACTGCAACACACTGCTGTAAGAGTATAACCAGGAAGCGAGGAAGGAGGGCAAGATAGGTTTAGCGCCACCGCAGCACGGGAGGGAGAATTACGCCCAGGAGCAAATGGATAAAAATAGACCGGAGGGAAAAAAAAACATGAATCGATTCTCTTGCGGACGTATCGATGCATCAGATCGTCGGCTGTTGGATCGATGCATCGATACTAAACGATTATTATTTACACCCATAGTGCGGATGGATGTGCCTTATCAGGCACCGTAGTGTTTAGCGAAACCAATGAGCAATGTGCCGCTAAAGAATGGAGGACGAAGAAAAAAGAAATTAAACTGCCTCGGCGTCTTTAAAAGCAACCATTTGGAAACACTTTGATTTTACCTTCAACCCGGGTAACAAAGGTTGACATGACGATGCGATCTGCAGAGATTGCAGCAGTAAAGTTAAGTATTTTTCGGGACTTCTTCAAATCCCCGTTCTCATCTGGAAAGACGTCGCCCAGAGTTGTTCAATCCAAGACATGTTGTCTTGACATTATTGCAATGGGTAAATAAAACATTTGCAATTATAAAGTCTATAAATGTTCTCTTCTTTCATGCCAGCCGACTGGAATAGATCCTGAGAATCGTTTTCAATCGTAAATTAATCGTTTCTGAATCGAATCCTTTGGATTTAAAAGAATCGGGAAAAAAATCTAATTGTGACACAAAGAATCGATTCTAAATGGAATCGTGGGAATCCTAAAGATTCACAGCGCTAGTAAACATGTCACCCGAATGACTGAGAATTAGGAGGATCATTTATTTAGACGATCCCCTGGAATAAGAATGAAATAGATTTAATTTAAGACATTTATTTCTAGGTGGTTTTTGCGTTTCCAGTTCTTTCCCACCACAGCAGCCTGAGCTGCATCATGTCTCAGCTGCAGCTTTTACTTCTTTTTAGATCATTTTTTGGCAGGATGTTGTTTAAAAAATATATTTCTAACATTCTAAGACACAGAAGGAAATCTATTATAGATATTTAATGAAAGCGCTGATATATCTGAACCATCGCAGTTAAACAGGAGCTCAGTGGCTGAGAAGGTTGTAGAAAGGTTGGAGGTGTTGTTTGATGCGTGAGCGTTGATGAAGCGACTCCTGACCGCCGCCTGTCTCTGCTTCTCAGTCCGGAGGAGGCAGCCCGCAGTCCCAGCGTCCCGCCGAGCTCTCGGACGACGAGGTCGGCGAGCTGTTCCAGCGGCTCGCCGAGGTCCAGCAGGAGAAGTGGATGCTGGAGGAGAAGGTGAGCGGCCGCCCGTCACCGTGGAAACGTTGTTGTTGTCGGTTCAGAACCGGGACCTGATGAGCTCCTCCGTTTCCAAGGTGAAGCACCTGGAGGTGAGCTGCTCGTCGATGGCGGAGGACATCTGCAGGAAGAGCGCCATCATCGAGACCTACGTGATGGACAGCCGCAGAGGTGAGACCCAGACCCACACGGAACCAGCCGGGTTCTGTCCGTCCCAGCTCCTCCTCGGTTCTCCTCAGTTCCAGAAGTCTGTTCTTCAGCACCTCCTCTGACGGTCTTCCTCTAAGCTGAATCTGTTTTCCTCCTCTCTCCTCAGACGTGTCCGGCAGCGCGGTCGGAGGTCACGGAGGCTCTCAGGGAGACAGAGGAGGTCTCGGCTCGGTCCTCAGAGATCTGGTGAAACCAGGAGACGAGAACCTGAGAGAGATGAACAAGAAGCTGCAGAACATGTTGGAGGAGCAGCTGACCAAGAACATGCACCTCCAGAAGGTAACCGACCCCTGACCCGTAACGACCTGAGCAGAACCGCTCCTTAAGAATCCACACCAGAATGTAAGGGGATGAGGGTCAGCGCTGATGCATTCTGGGTAACACATTTCCTAATGATGAGGCAACCTCATGAGTTCAGCAGAAACAGCTGCAAACAAACCTGATTGGTTCCGTCAGCCAATTATATCTGCAGCCGTCTGATAGGACGGCCTGAAGCCCCGCCTCCAGCCTCTATATATATATACAATAAGGACAATAAGTATTTAAACAGCCTGCTATTCTGCAAGTTCCCCCACTTTGAAATCATGGATGGTCTGAAGTTGTCCACTCTGAGAGACATAATCTAAAAATAAATCACAATGTTTGATGTTTTTAACTATTTAATTTTATGATAAAGCTGCAAATAAGCATCTGAACACCTGAGAAAATCAGTGTTAATATTTGGTACAGTTGCCTTTGTTTGCATTTCCAGATGTCAAACGGTTCCTGTAGTTTTTCACCAGGTTTGCACACAGTGCAGGAGGGATTTTGGCCCATTCCTCCACACAGATCTACTCTAGATCAGGCAGGTTTCTGGGCTGAGAGTTTGAGCTCCCTCCAAAGATGCTCTATTGGTTTAGGTCTGTAGACTGGCTAGGCCACAATAGAACCCTCATCTGCTTCTTCCAGAGCCGCCCCTCGGTTATCCTGGCCGTGTTTTTTCGGCTCATTGTGATGCTGGAAGACCCAGCCTCCACCCGTCTTCCATGCTCTAACTGAGGGGAGGAGGTTGTTCCCCATAATCTCTCAATACATGGCCCCCAGTCATCCTCTCCTTAATGTGATGCAGTTACCCTGTCCCATGTGCAGAAAAAAAAACCCAAAGCATGATGCTGCCACCACCGTGCTTCACAGTAGGGATGGTTGTTCCTCCAAACACGGTTAGTGGAATTATGACCAAAAGGTTCTGACCTCATGACTTTCTCCCATCACTCCTCTGGATCCTCCAGACTGAAGACGGGCCTCCATATGTGCTGGTTTACGCAGCGGAACCTTCCATGCCTGATTTCAAACCATGACCTCTTAGCGTTTTACCAACGGTAACCATGGAAACGGTGGTCCCAGCTCCTCAGGTGTAGTTCTGGGCTGATTTCTCACCTTTCTTAGGATCATTGAGGTCCCACCAGTTGAGATCTTGCATGGAGCTCCAGTCAGAGGGAGATTGACCGTCATGTTTAGCTTCTTCTATTTCCTAATAATTCCTCCAGCAGTGGAGATTTTTCCACCAAGCTGCTCGGTTATTTCCCTGCAGCCTTTTCCAGCCTGGTGGAGCTGGAACATTTAGGCTACGTTCACACTGCAGGCCTTAATGCTCAATTTTTTGCGTGTCCGTTCACACTTCCAAGTATATGCGACTTGTATGTGATCTGCTGTGTGAACTGAAAGCGTTCAACCGAAGTGTCCCGCATGCGCACTCGAGGACGCGATGACGTCACATGTAGCAAGCGTCCTCAGTGTTTGCGGAAGTAAACATGACTCGCTAACGAAACAGGTGCATCTAATTTAGGATAATAAATGGAGGTGGACATGAAGGCAGACCACCTATGATGATCATTTCAGACCCTCCATGATTTTTAAGTTGGAGAACTTGCAGGATGTTCAAATCCTTCATTTTCCGCTCTGTAGGTGTAAATCTTCTCATGTTTTAATCCGGTCATCTTTAGTGAACTCTGTGATGTTTCTGTTTCCTGTTGGATCCATTCTATGTGCTGAAGTCCTGCTGCAGTGTTTTACAGACGTGCAATAGAATTTAGACGGTGTGTTGACCCCTCTAGGCCACCGTATGGGACAGATTAAAGTTTATCTGTCGCTTTTATTTTCCGTTTTCTCAGGCTTGGTTTATTGTTTGCAAACAGTAAAGTTATTTCAGTTTGACCCGGTCCATTTATTATATTAATGTTATCAGTCAGCAGCTTCTCTGCACTTCCTCAGCTAAGAGCTTCTCCTTTCTGTTTGTCTGGCAGCCGATCGGTGCGGAAGAGGATTAGTGCCAGTGGAAAAAAACAAAAAAATTAACTGATTTTAAATTAAATTTCAGTTTAGTATGGGGAAAAAGTCAGAATTCTGACAATAAAAAAGTCAGAATTCTGAGAAAAAAGTCTGACTTCTTCATTCTGACTTTTTTCTCATGTTAAACTGAAATAAAATTTAAAAATCAGTTAACTTTTGTTTTCCGTAGAACAGTGAGCTGCAGGGATGAAAACGCTTAGTTTTCCCAAAGGAGGCGCCGTAGAGCAGAAGTAATCGGACCTCTGGTTCCAGCCGCCACCTTCGCCTGAATGCTGCGGTGGACGACTGTTCCAGGTTGAACCGTCTGACCAAAACCTCCCTGTCTTCCTGCAGGATCTGGAGCTGCTGTCCCAGGAATTAGTCCGGCTCAGTAAAGAGGGCGGCCCAGGCGGGAGCAGTGCAGCCGGTTCTGGATGAGACTAAAACCTGGATCCATCTGCTTGCTTCTTTCTTTCTCACTCACTGCATTCGCAACCTGCCGTGGCCTCCGTCTACTGCCTGGAGCTGCTATAGGCTCCTGGCTGGGACTAAGTGCTGGATTCATTCTCATCTGTCGGTTCAGAAGGTTCCAAAGATGGAGAAGAAGAACCGAACGAGAACCGAGGACACGAGCAGCTCGTTTCATTTCATCTGTTGAATGTTCTGTAATTAGACTGCACCACTCATCTCTCTGGGTCCTGACTATGACCTGGAAAACTGGAATGACAACTGACTGCTTCTTCCTCGACTGACCTCATCGCTTCCTGTGTGCATTATTAACTCTGGGACCTGACTATGTACTGGAATCATATCTGAAACGGTCACCATGACAACTGGGCAGATTAACAGAATTCTGATCCATCAGCTTCCGCTGATCCAAATGAACCTGCGGTTGCCATGGTAACCGTTTCTGTGCGGTCCCTCGGCTCGAACGGAAACACGACGCTGAGATTACATTTTTTTCACTACAAAATGTTCTGATGATGCAACCAAGAAAGAAGCGGTTCATGATCAGGAACCTTTGACCCAAAACAGGTTTGGATCAGAACCGGATCCTGCCACTAGGTGGCACCGCAGCCTGCAGACAGCAGCTTTAATTCTCAGCAGAAAGTTTCCATTCGGTTCCGTTCAGATATCTGGGTTTGGTTCCATCAGAGGCAGAGATGTTCTAACCCACTCCAGGCTTTGGGTCGTACACCTGCAGACGTTTGGTTCTGAACGGTTCTTACTGAGTTCTGTCTGTAGAAACAATCAGAACCACACACTCCTCTGACTGGTGACCCACGTGTAAAACCAGTCGGGTCAGAACCGCCCTGTCTGTCAGAGAAGCTCCATTTTAACCCGGTTCCAGCAGAACACAGAGCGGTCCTGTTCAGGCGGGCCACATCGGGTCAGTCATCAGAATTTACACATCTCTGCTGGGTTCTGACCCAAAGCAGAACAGAACCGAATGGATCGGTGGGTCTTTGTTCTGACCTACTAGCTGTTTGTTCTGGTCCAGTTCTGACATGTTCTGTAACTCCTCTGATGCAGAACCTCAAATAATCACTAATGACTCAAGGATTAGACTACTTCCTGGATTCCAGACAGCAGGTTCTGGACCAGATCAGAACCTCTGTGTCTTTGCCTGCTGCAATGTTGGTAACCGGGTTCGGAGCACAGCTGCTGGTTCTGGTTTCAATTTGTTGCTTGGATCCATCTACTTCCTGGTTCGATCTGAACGTTTCAGCACATTTAGTCCGACTTGGCCCCGCCTCCTCCAGAACCCAGGGTTTAATCTGGTTCAGAACAAGCCTGGCAGTGGGCCCAGACTACATCCTGGGAGGAACCCCGCCCAGCGTTCTGAATATTCTCTGTAACTCCTGTGTGACGTCTGGCTGCTCTGGGATCAGATCCGTGTTTGTTTGTGACGTTTTGGATCTGTAAATATTCGCTGTGAGATAAACAGAGCTGATCTATTTATGTCTGATCATCATGACGCTAATTATTGTATCTAAGGAATAAAATACTGTCTGTGAACGACGGCGTGTCGCTGCATCATTTCTGTGGAGGAAAAACGCTCGTGGTTCTGACTACAAACTGAAGAATTGAATGTTTTTTCTTTGAAGGAATAAAATAAAAAGCTAATTTATGACTAAACAGTCCTTAATGTTTTCATTCTGCTTTAAGTCCAGCCTGGTTTAAAGAAGAATTTAAGCTGGTTCTAACCTGCAGCGTTTCTGGTTCCTGCAGGAATAAAAGGAATTACTTTAGAGTAAGGATTAGTATTCACTCAGTAACATAATGAGTCTACTGGAACAATCTGAAGCCATTTTATGTGACTGATAGCCGCTAATAACGACCATTTATTGGAACGATAACATCCTAAGATCGGCAGGAAACAGATACTAAATATTTACTGTTTAAAACAGAATGAATCAACATGAGGAGGAACCCATGAGACGATGAACAGGTTCTATACATTAGAACGACTTTTTCACCTGCTGCCTGAAGATCTCTAGCCTCGTGAGACCATCCTGAACGAACGTCCAATCAGCGTTGGCTTTGAGGCGGGTTGAGGTGTGACGCAACGAGAAGCGCGACAGTTCA
>NW_015151118.1:249264-253277 GCF_000732505.1 Cyprinodon variegatus
TCTACGTGGAGTTGATCGAACTAATTGATAGCAGTCTTCGTGAAACGGAAAACTCAAAGTTTCCGACATTAGGCTAGATCAATTTAGAGCTGCGGATTTGAATCTGCTTTGTGAAACGGACGCCTGAAGGTTTTCAGATGTTTTAATCTTTTACTAACAGAGAAATGTATCAAATGATCTCAGCAGCAGATCTGCTCATTTGGGAATCAAACCTGGAAAAACGTCTCATGGACGCCGAGCAACTTGGAAACATCTCATTTCTAGCTGTGGCTCCGTCCGCTCATAGAAACCAGGGTCCAAAAAACTAGTTGAAGTTCCTGAAGTTTAATCCGGCGTGTTTGAGAAGAAGGTCGACGCTTTCTGATGGAGGTCATGTGACTGGAGACGCAGCCACATCCACCTTTAATTAGTCTTCCTGTACCTGTTGTCCCACGGCGACGGGGAGATTATAGAGGTGACGCTTTTCGGCTGATTGGGTCCATCTTAACGAGATCGAAGCTGATTGGCCGAGGCTGAAGGTTAATTGGAGGGAAGGAACCTGGTTTGATTTAATTAAAAGACAAACAAATGATGAAGGGTGAGTTCTGACGGGCCGGAGGGAGGTCCAAAGTTTTCCTTAAAGTTCCTAAAACCCAGCGCTGCTGGTGAGTGATGGCCTGAGCGACCAATCAGAACCCAGGTCCGTTTACCTCCGACCTTTGCCCCTGTAAGGGCAGCTCCATCCGATCGGGTTCAAGGCCCGCACATCTGTCTGGGTTTCTCCTTTACCAGAAACTCTTTGCTTTCCGCTGGGCTCGGTTCTGGACGGTTCTGTGGTTTTCAGTTTTTAGGCCCGGTTCTGAAGGCAGAGGGTTCCGTTCCAGCAGAACCACAGAGGGTCAAACATTTGTGCAGACAGACAGAGATGATGTAACTCTGCCCTGTCACTGTCCCAGGAAACTAGGGGTTGCCACGGAGATCCCCACACGTCTGGGGGGCGGGGCCGGGGGAGCCGAGTTACAGAGCTTAAAAAATTCACGAGTTTCTGCAGCGAGCGGCTAAATATAGACTTCCTTTGAGGGAGGTGGGGGTTATAGTGAAGGACAAAAGGTTCTGATTTAAACAGCAGAAAACCTGACAGAACCGACCCAACACTGAAAAAACTCCAACATGTAGCTGATTAATCAAACTGTCGCTGTAAACTGGATAAAATTGACATTTGATTGTGTTTCTCCTTCTTTTTGGATTTGATTTTACCTGAACTAAATAAACGTACAAAGGAACCAAAACAAAGTTTTAGATTTCTCTCAATATATATAAATTTATCCATGACCTGCAGGATTTGTTTTGTTTGAGTCACTGTGAATTGCGCTTTGCACGCTGCAGTCGGAGCACATGATCAAGTCCAACTCCCAGACCGCGAGAGAGCGCCATTTTCGCTCTCTACTATCTCTACTTCCTGGCTGGATTTCGCCCATAAATAAACACAAGTAGCAAAGCAGCTGCATAAAATCAATGTTATAGCTGCTAGTTAACGAGTTAATATTAGCTAGCTGACGTCTGAGAGGGTTTACGCATTTAGCGATAACGTTATGACAATGACTCGCTAATGTTAGCTAGCCAAAAGCCCTCGCTTGTTCAACTGGGCTCCATACAGCCACATGGTCCAGCTCCCCTGGGGGAATCCCAAGGCGCTCCCTGTCTAGCAGAGAAACATAGTCCCTCCAGCGTGTCCTGGGTCTCCCCCTGGGCCTCCTCCCAGTGGGACGTGCCTGGAACACCTCGCCAGGGAGACGTCCAGGAGGCATCCTAACCAGATGCCCGAGCCTCCTCAACTGGCTCCTCTCGATGTGGAGGAGCAGCGGCTC
This sequence comes from Cyprinodon variegatus, assembly GCF_000732505.1. Classification (NCBI taxonomy): domain Eukaryota; kingdom Metazoa; phylum Chordata; class Actinopteri; order Cyprinodontiformes; family Cyprinodontidae; genus Cyprinodon; species Cyprinodon variegatus. The sequence goes on from NW_015151118.1 coordinate 251,112, forward strand.
TACTCTGAGTCCTCCCCGGATGGCTGAGCTCCTCCCCCTATCTCTAAGGGAGAGCCCAGACACACTACGGAGAAAACTCATTTCAGCCGCTTGGATCCGGGATCTCGTTCTTTCGATCATGACCCAAAGCTCATAACCATAGATGAGGGTAGGAACGTAGATCGACCGGTAAATCCAGAGCTTTGCTAAACAAGCATTGCTTGAAGGTACAGTGTGGATTTTTGTCCGAGTTAAATGCTGGATACCCGCCGTCACCGGCAGCGGGAGCCTCCAGGCTGTTGTGGGGAGCATGTTAGCCAAGGATGCTAACTGCCACCGCTTGCTGAGGTTATTTAATGTAGGGTGACCAGACATGCCCTCTCTCCCGGACATGTCCTTCTTTTCATACCTAAAAAAAATGTGCGGTGGAAATTTTTATAATCATCGGTGATTTTTGTCGACTACAGAGCAGCAGAACCGAGCCGTCAGCTTGGGGGCTGGTCCGGGATGGTCCGGGAACTCTGGTGCACAGGGGGAGGGAGGCAGCGGGGGACAGAGCGACCGAACCTGACCCAGTGACGGTAGGCGTGGCTGCGGCTACCGTCACTGGGTCTGGTTTGGTCTCTCTGTCCCCGGGCCAGCCCTAGAGCTTCCAATGCCCGGTCCGGTCCGGTCCAGTCAGCCGGATATACACCATTTAAGGCTAAATTAACAATTAACACATTTAAAATAATCTGTTGGCCAGGTGTTTTTTTAATTTAAAGAATTTGATGAGAAGATGAGAAATGGAAATGATTTTTTGAATAAAGTCAAATTAAATGTGAAAATTATAGCTTGGTTACATTTAAATGAATTTAATACAAACATTAATTCATGTTAATTTAGTTAAAAGTAAAAACATTAGCTCGGTTCAATTTCAATATATTAGTTTGGTTCATCAAATGAAATGTTCAGAAAGTCATTTGGAAGAGGGCAAAGATTGAAAGTTGATTTATTGTTTATATCAACATAAAATAATCGGGTCAGAAGTGATTAAATTCAGATTCTGTGAAGTAAAATATTTTAGATGTGATTTCTGGACATCGTTTATTTTTTATTTCACTTTCTCCAGTGAACGGACCACAGGACCCGCCCAGAGCGGCCCCACGATGGGGGGTCAGAAGGTTCCGGTTCCAGCCTACAGTTAGCATGTTCAGGTTCTGTTCAGGTTCTGTTCAGGTTCTGTTCAGGTTCGGCCCGTTAGGAGGCAGCGATCCATTCAGTCAGAAACCAGAACCCACTGATCCGACCCGTTTTCTATCGCATGGAGGAGAAATCGGGTCAGCGTTTGGTTCTGGTTTGAGGAGCAGCCTCCTGAGCTCCTGTAACAGGTTCTGATGTGGACGGCGTGGCCCCCAGGGGCCCCGCTGCATTGATTGGACTCTCAGCGAGTGTAATGAGAGACGCGGGTTTGTTTTTAGACGGAGACGCGGCGCTGCAGCAGAGCCTTAATGCACTGCAGAGCTTTTTATATCCACTCACGCCTGGATGAGGCTGTCATTGAGGAGAATCAGCTCCAGGTTCTGATTACAGAACCGCTCCGGTTCTCCTGTTTGTTCTCTGGCCCAACAGAACCTGAGCTCAGATGTTCTGCACGGGTTCTGCTCTCCTCAGTGGAACTCCTGCATCATTTCTAAATATTCCTGAACGGATCTATTGATGGAAACCATTTAAAGATGGATTCCCTGCTGAGCTCTGGATCTCTGGCCCGGTTCTGTTAGGATTTCTGTTGGTCCAGATCGGGTCAAAATGCTGCCTGGCTGAAGGATTAATGAAGGTTTCATTTCCTGTGGCTGGCAGCGGTTCCTTCACCTCCTGCAGCTGCACTGGAACCAGACTCTGATCTGCCAGTTGGCATCAGGACTGATGTTCTGGACCCAGAACCAGAACTTTGCTTCTCAGAGGCAGAGAGGTCCCTGATCCACTGGTCCCTCAGAACCACAGATCAGAGACGGGTGGAGAGAGAGGTGCTGGTCGTCATGGAAACCTCTGGTTTAAAAATGCACAGAACCTTAGATCCACAGAACTAGAGATCCACCAAAACCTAGATCCACAGAACCAGAGATCCACCAAAACCCAGATCCACAGAACCAGAGATCCACCAAAACCTAGATCCACAGAACCAGAGATCCACCAAAACCTAGATCC